>NW_025334739.1:0-162957 GCF_014858855.1 Bufo gargarizans | reverse complement strand
ACACCCCTCTCCTAATATGTTCATAATGAGCCTTTTATTACAGAAGGAAGTATTGAGTCTGGATGCAATGCAACACAGGGTGGAGGACGATGCACAGAAAGGGTTAACCTGTGACGGCAATATCCTGTGGTGGGGAAAGAACTGCACGGTGATCTAATCTGCTGAACACGGAATAGATATTGAACCAGTGCAGCAGAACAGCATCCTACTGTGACACGTCAAGGAAATTTAGGAATCCCCCCAGAGGGTACGGTGTCGTCCATGATAGATCACAACTTATCACATTACAGTTGTGTGAACATCTGCATAGAAATTCTCATGCAAACAGCGCCACCTACCTGTAGTGCCTGGCTCTGCACGCTCTGCATCCAAGCAGGACTCCTGGATATGCGGTAGAGTAGAGGGGTCTTTTGCAATTTTGGGTTTCTGCTCAAGTTCTGTTACCTTGGAGGTCGAGCTGCTGGGTCCAAGAATGCGAGAGGCTGCGCTGCACTGATGGAAACAAGACAAGAGGACATCATAAACGACATTATATGTACGAGACCGTAAGCCAAAGGGAAAAAATACAGAAACACACAAAGAACATGGGGGAAGGCTGCTACTATACAACAGGCTTTATTATACTGCACTGAAAGATACGAGACGTTATAGCTTCCCTGTGCAGACCATACATAATACTGCTCCTATGTACAAGAATATAACTACTATAATACTGCTCCTATGTACAAGAATATAACTACTATAATACTGCCTCCTATGTACAAGAATATAGCTACTATAATACTGCTCCTATGTACAGGAATATAACTACTATAATACTGTCTCCTATGTACAAGAATATAACTACTATAATACTGCCTCCTATGTACAAGAATATAACTACTATAATACTGCCTCCTATGTACAAGAATATAACTACTATAATACTGCTCCTATGTATAAGAATATAACTACTATAATACTGCCTCCTATGTACAAGAATATAACTACTATAATACTGCTCCTATGTATAAGAATATAACTACTATAATACTGCTCCTATGTACAAGAATATAACTGCTATAATACTGCTCCTATGTACAAGAATATAACTACTATAATACTGCTCCTATGTACAAGAATATAACTACTATAATACTGTCTCCTGTGTACAAGAATATAACTACTATAATACTGCTCCTATGTACAAGAATATAACTACTATAATACTGCCTCCTATGTACAAGAATATAACTACTATAATACTGCTCCTATGTATAAGAATATAACTACTATAATACTGCCTCCTATGTACAAGAATATAACTACTATAATACTGCCTCCTATGTACAAGAATATAACTACTATAATACTGCCTCCTATGTACAAGAATATAACTGCTATAATACTGCCTCCTATGTACAAGAATATAACTACTATAATACTGCTCCTATGTACAAGAATATAACTACTATAATACTGTCTCCTATGTACAAGAATATAACTACTATAATACTGTCTCCTGTGTACAAGAATATAACTACTATAATACTGCTCCTATGTACAAGAATATAACTACTATAATACTGCCTCCTATGTACAAGAATATAACTACTATAATACTGTCTCCCGTGTACAAGAATATAACTACTATAATACTGCTCCCATGTACAAGAATATAACTACTATAATACTGCTCCTGTGTACAGGAATATAACTGCTATAATACTGCTCCTATGTACAAGAATATAACTACTATAATACTGCCTCCTATGTACAAGAATATAATGACTATAATACTGCTCCTATGTACAAGAATATAACTACTATAATACTGCTCCTATGTACAAGAATATAACTACTATAATACTGCTCCTATGTACAAGAATATAACTACTATAATACTGCCTCCTATGTACAAGAATATAACTGCTATAATACTGCTCCTATGTACAAGAATATAACTACTATAATACTGCTCCTATGTACAAGAATATAACTACTATAATACTGCTCCTATATACAAGAATATAACTACTATAATACTGCTCCTATGTACAAGAATATAACTGCTATAATACTGCTCCTATGTACAAGAATATAACTACTATAATACTGCCTCCTATGTACAAGAATATAACTACTATAATACTGCTCCTATGTACAAGAATATAACTACTATAATACTGCTCCTATGTACAGGAATATAACTACTATAATACTGCTCCTATGTACAAGAATATAACTACTATAATACTGCTCCTATGTACAGGAATATAACTACTATAATACTGCTCCTATGTACAAGAATATAGCTACTATAATACTGCTTCCTATGTACAAGAATATAACTACTATAATACTGCTCCTATGTACAGGAATATAACTGCTATAATACTGCTCCTATGTACAAGAATATAACTACTATAATACTGCTCCTATGTGCAAGGATATAACTGCTATAATACTGCCTCCTATGTACAAGGATATAACTGCTATAATACTGCTCCTATGTACAGAAATATAACTGCTATAATACTGCTCCTATGTACAGGAATATAACTACTATAATACTGCTCCTATGTACAAGAATATAACTGCTATAATACTGCTCCTATGTACAGAAATATAACTGCTATAATACTGCCTCCTGAGTGTCTGTAGATTGCAGTAGGTGGGAGAACTCTTGGCTCAGTCTTGCTCTAGCGCCCCCAGTGGTGCAGAGCGGTAATGCCCCCCTCCTCACTCTTGGCTCAGTCTTGCTCTAGCGCCCCCAGTGGTGCAGAGCGGTAATGCCCCCCTCCTCACTCTTGGCTCAGTCTTGCTCTAGCGCCCCCAGTGGTGCAGAGCGGTAATGCCCCCCTCCTCCTCACTGCTCCAGCAGCCACCTTGTGTTAATGCCCCTGTGAAATCTGACCCAGATTACAGGAGCTGCCGGCAGTGTGTGTTGCGGGAGGGCAGCACCAGATGACGGGGGTTTAATGATGTCCCTGTGCCTGAGCGGAGTTAATATTCGGAGGGGAGCAGCTGGTGACCTTTGTCCCTGGGAGATTTGCTGGCTCTGTACAGTATCAGGCATTATCCACCATACACATGGTAATCAGCAGAGCCGGGGCCGCTGATCTCTGCCGTCAGGTACCAGAGACCCCTCAGCTAGCGGCGCTGTGACCTCCAGTCATGTTATCGGACTACCACCCCCCAGAGCCACCACACTACTGATCCCATCATGGACAGAGGACTCCAATCGTGCACAGACAATCTGCAGATTCATTAAACCGCTGCCCGATTTCTTAGATACAAATCCGTCGCTAAATCAAGTCAAACCCTAAAATAAATACAATCTGCCAAGAGGAAAGCATACAAACGAGGCGCCCTGCTTTTCTGCTAGCTGTCAGTGAATGAAAACATTCTTATCCACATCCAGATACTGAAATCTCATCCAGACCCAACACTTCTCACAGCGGAGGGTTTGTTACTTTTGTATCCAGTCTGGTAGCAAAACCCATCAGCAGCACAAATCTCTCTCCTGTCCCGATTAGTTTGTTACAATGTATCAGTCTGGAGTCCAGGATGTTTAGCTCTAGCTTTATGTCTACCCTGGATACAATGGCGACGAAACATCAGCTGTGAAAAGGAATAGGCCGGGATGGGAAATACAAGGTTCTGGACGTAATAAAGAATGTTTTTATTCAAAGACAGCAAGCAGAGGAATTGAAACCTGTAGAACCTTTCCCAAGGATGCTTTGCATTAATGAAGCAGTCGTTAACCCCCTACTCCCCAGACTGCAGTGAGGTGGCCTGTGTAGCTGCTGCATGTCTCGCTGAGCCTGGCAGAGGATGCCCCCCGCCCGTCGGTGCCCATCCCCCACCCTCCCGTGGTACTGTATCTGTCAGGAAATCATTCCCACTTACACAAATGAGGAATAATTGATTTAAAGAAGCCATCTGTTTATATACAGGGAGAATCAGCTCAATTAGGGCGGATCTGTCCCCCTCGATAAGAGCGCGTCTCTCTGCCCCCGTGGAAGGGACGTTTCGTGCCCAGAACACGTCCTGGAAGACTCAGAACAAATTAGTGGCGGGATGAATGACGGTGGCATTAACGTGTTACCCAGCGCCCGTGGGCTCTTCAAATTAAGGCGCCAATTGCAGCCACCTCTGGAAAGTCGCCAAGGTCACGGGGTCATCGTCAGGAGCTGCGGCAAATTGTTTGTGCCGGACCGGACCGGACCGGACCGGACCGGACCGGACCATCGGGGGGGGGGGGGGGGGGGGGGGGGGAGTCTGTCGCCAGGGAAACGGAAAGTCTTCTGAGTGCGCAGCAACATGAGCAATAATAACGCAAAAGAACCAGACTGCCGCATCGGCTACATGGCGCCGCCCCTCGTCCGGGGGGAGAGGGGGAATCAATGGAAGCCGCGCTGTTTACATCAGACTGGATACATTGTAACAAATAACATCTGGATGTAAACAAGAATGTGCAACATTTCCCTCTTTTAGGCTCACCATAGACTGCCATTATAAAAATTGTTGCGCGACATTGGCGCAGTGTAGTTGTGCCCTGTCGCGCGACAAATGTCGTCATGTAGACCTAGCCTTACACCACTATATATATTTTATATAAGTGGGCGGGGCACGCGTAGGCAGGGCGGGGGGCACGCGTAGGCAGGGCGGGGCAAACGCATAGGCAGGGCGGGGCAAACGCGTAGGCAGGGCGGGGCAAACGCATAGGCAGGGCGGGGCAAACGCATAGGCAGGGCGGGGCAAACGCATAGGCAGGGCGGGGGAAACGCGTAGGCAGGGCGGGGGAAACGCGTAGGCAGGGCGGGGGAAACGCGTAGGCAGGGCGGGGGGCACGCGTAGGCAGGGCGGGGGGCACGCGTAGGCAGGGCGGGGCACGCGTAGGCAGGGCGGGGCACGCGTAGGCAGCTTGTGCCAGGAGTGTTATACAGTTACGGGAGTTGAGTAACCCTTTAAGGCCGGGGCTGCGCAGACACTTTTGAGGTGCCGCCATCAGACGTGCCAACCTTCTGCCGCCCTATCATTCCTCATGCGGCCCTGCATCTCCCCATCTTGCTATCGCTGCCCTCACATATAAAACATTACACATGGGTAAATAACGCCATATCCGTTTATGGGAAAGCTGGGTGACAAATAATATGGCCGCCATTACAGCGAATACATGGCCCTCACTTGTAGCATGACACACGATGCAGAACTAGGACTGTACCCCAGGAAGCCTGACAACCCACTGGGATTTGCAATGGGGACGACTGGTTGTCACCCAGAGGCGATTACGTTAGGGGCGTCCCTGGCGGTCATTTCCCAGGCACTGATCCACGATTATCCAGATAATGCCGCCATAGTCCTCCCTCCGAACATTATCTCGGTCACTGTATATGGGGGGGGCGGCGGGGGGCTTGTACGGCTCAAGTCAAGGGTGGAAGCCACTTGTGGAATGTGGGATCCAGTGCGGTGACAGAGGGGACGTCTCTCCCCCTGAAATTATAGGGGGGGGTCTATTATACTGTTATAAAGAGCGGCCTCACCTCGCCATTGTCGTCAGGGCAGAGGCGGCAGCTGCTCTGGGAGGATTATAATGGGCAGCGGGAGGAGAGGAGCCGCGGGCGCAATTACATGCGTGTTCCTGTCTGTCACTTTATCTCCCGCGTGGAGGGGGAGGGGGGCTTGGCCTCCATCTTGTGACAGTCCTCTCCATCTTGGCATGCACCGACTCATTTAACCCTAACATTCGCGCCCACCTTGCAAATTTTGGGCTCGCAGCACGTGTGGTCGGGATGCAAGCCGTAAGCTGATCCTGGACCACCAGTCATTTCGGCGCCGTTTACAGATTCTCCACTTACAAAAATTGCCAGGAAAAAAAAGCATCTACTATCAAGGAGAGTGGGGGTTGTGGTTAGGGGATGGGGGGGCAGATAATTTATTTACTTAATGGAGGAAACCAAGAGCTGCGGAGCCAATAGGGAGGCGGCTGTGACCGCGCCGGTGTTAGGGCTGCATTGTTAGATCCTGGCAGCGTTCCCGGCGCAGACTGGATGTCACTTGGCAGGAGAACAGGTCAGGCTTCCAGAAACCGGGCGAGCGGCGAAAAGGTGCCAGGGGGCACGCTCCCGGAGATTAACCCTTACACTGAGGACACAGGTCACGCTGGGCCTCATTCACACACGTGTCACCGCCGTCTCCTGTCCATACGGAGGAGGCCGTATATTATCTCAGCGTTAACCCCTTGACATATGAATTGTAACAGGCAGAATGTTCCGCCGTACGCAGCCACAGAGCGCTATACAACCGTGTGCAATATACATCGCACCGCGCAGTGCGGCCGCGTAATGTCAACCGGATTAGGCTACTTTCACACTGTGAGATCCGTTCAGGGCTCAGCGGTCCAAAACGGATCAGTTTTGCCCTAATGCATTCTGAATGGAAAAGGATCCGCTCAGAATGCGTCAGTTCCGTCTCCGCTGCGTCTCCATTCAGCTCTGGCGGCAGCCTGCAGCGTTTTGTGTCCGTCTGACGAAACTGAGCCAAACGGATCCGTCCTCCATTGACTTTCATTTCTTGTTCTTGGCATCATACAGATCATACAAACGGATCCGTTCTGAACAGATGCAGACGGTTGTATTATCTGAACGGATCCGCAGCAAACGCTAACAGACGAACCGTTCACAGACAACAGGCCGCCATGATGACACCTGCAGGGAGGAGGCAGGAACGTGAAGTCCCTACAGGGAAATTAATGGAAGCGACCCCGCTCATAAAGCGAGATAATCCCATAATAACAGCATGAAATTCCCTGTAATACCGAACACGGGGAGAGCGCAGATACAACCGCACTATACACGTGCACCTCAACAAAAATACCAGTAATACACTGCACAGGGGAGAGCACTCAAATAATCCGACAACTGGGGGAATCAAGAAAAACAGACACCAGAGCTGCACTCACTATTCTGCTGGTGCAGTCACTGTGTACATACATTACTTATCCTGTACTGATCCTGGGTTACATCCTGTATTATACTCCAGAGCTGCACTCACTATTCTGCTGGTGCAGTCACTGTGTACATACATTACTGATCCTGCACTGATCCTGAGTTACATCCTGCATTATACACCAGAGCTGCACTCACTATTCTGCTGGTGCAGTCACTGTGTACATACATTACTTATCCTGCACTGATCCTGAGTTACATCCTGTATTATCCTCCAGAGCTGCACTCACTATTCTGCTGGTGCAGTCACTGTGTACATACATTACTTATCCTGTACTGATCCTGAGTTACATCCTGTATTATACTCCAGAGCTGCACTCACTATTCTGCTGGTGCAGTCACTGTGTACATACATTACTTATCCTGTACTGATCCTGAGTTACATCCTGTATTATACTCCAGAGCTGCACTCACTATTCTGCTGGTGCAGTCACTGTGTACATACATTACTTATCCTGTACTGATCCTGAGTTACATCCTGTATTATACTCCAGAGCTGCACTCACTATTCTGCTGGTGCAGTCACTGTGTACATACATTACTTATCCTGTACTGATCCTGAGTTACATCCTGTATTATACTGCAGAGCTGCACTCACTATTCTGCTGGTGCAGTCACTGTGTACATACATTACTTATCCTGTACTGATCCTGAGTTACATCCTGTATTATACTCCAGAGCTGCACTCACTATTCTGCTGGTGCAGTCACTGTGTACATACATTACTTATCCTGCACTGATCCCGAGTTACATCCTGCATTATACTCCAGAGCTGCACTCACTATTCTGCTGGTGCAGTCACTGTGTACATACATTACTTATCCTGAGTTCTATCCTGTATTATACTCCAGAGCTGCACTCAGGGCTGATTTCTCCCAGCATTCCCTTCTTGTTCGGGGTCTGCATCCCGTGACCCCTTTATACTCGGTGCAGGCACTTAGTTGCGCCGTTTCCCCTGGGGTCTGACATCTTATTATGGGGGGGGCTCTAGTAAATTAGATTGTGAGCTCCTGATCGCAGGGATGGATGCGAGAGGCTATACCATTTGTACAGCGCGGCAGCATATGTTGGTGCCATATAAAGAGAGTGATGAGACACTCGCTGCCGCGCCGCACCCGCATCCTCCACGCGAGCGCAGCTGCTGTAATCCAGTTAAGCGCCAGGAGCTGACCAGATGGTTCACGAGCAGCTCTGGAAATGAACCCAGATGAATTTAATGGAAGAGTCACAGTGGAGGCGCGGAGCTGCGAACCTCCCGCGATACCTCACGACGCCAGCCATTAACCTCCTCCAGATGGGAAATATGATCCATCAGCCGCTACAGGCAGTATCACACAGGACGGGATTAGATACACCGCTCAGCAGGCAGTATCACACAGGACAGGATTAGATACACAGCTCAGCAGACAGTATCACACAGGAGGGGATTAGATACACAGCTCAGCAGACAGTATCACACAGGATAGGATTAGATACACAGCTCAGCAGACAGTATCACACAGGATAGGATTAGATACACAGCTCAGCAGTCAGTATCACACAGGATAGGATTAGATACACAGCTCAGCAGGAAGTATCACACAGGATAGGCTTAGATACACAGCTCAGCAGACAGTATCACACAGGCATAGATTAGATACACAGCTCAGCAGACAGTATCACACAGGATAGGATTAGATACACAGCTCAGCAGACAGTATCACACAGGATAGGATTAGATACACAGCTCAGCAGTCAGTATCACACAGGATAGGATTAGATACACAGCTCAGCAGGAAGTATCACACAGGGAAAGGATTAGATACACCGCTCAGCAGACAGTATCACACAGGACAGGATTAGATACACAGCTCAGCAGACAGTATCACACAGGATAGGATTAGATACACCGCTCAGCAGACAGTATCACACAGGATAGGATTAGATACACAGCTCAGCAGACAGTATCACACAGGACAGGATTAGATACACCGCTCAGCAGACAGTATCACACAGGAGAGGATTAGATACACGGCTCAGCAGACAGTATCACACAGGATAGGATTAGATACACCGATCAGCAGACAGTATCACACAGGATAGGATTAGATTACAAGCTCAGCAGACAGTATCACACAGGATGAGGATTAAGATACACAGATCAGCAGACAGTATCACACAGGAGAGGATTAGATACACAGCTCAGCAGACAGTATCACACAGGATAGGATTAGATACACAGCTCAGCAGGACAGTATCACACAGGATAGGATTAGATACACAGCTCAGCAGACAGTATCACACAGGATAGGATTAGATACACAAGCTCAGCAGACAGTATCACACAGGAGAGGATTAGATACACAGCTCAGCAGACAGTATCACACAGGATAGGATTAGATACACAGCTCAGCAGACAGTATCACACAGGATAGGATTAGATACACCGCTCAGCAGACAGTATCACACAGGAGTAGGGATTAGATACACAGGCTCAGCAGACAGTATCACACAGGAGAGGGATTAGATACACAGCTCAGCAGACAGGTATCACACAGGATAGGATTAGATACACAGCTCAGCAGACAGTATCACACAGGATAGGATTAGATACACAGCTCAGCAGACAGTATCACACAGGATAGGATTAGATACACAGCTCAGCAGACAGTATCACACAGGAGAGGATTAGATACACAGCTCAGCAGGACAGTATCACACAGGATAGGATTAGATACACAGCTCAGCAGACGTATCACACAGGAGGGATAGATACACAGCTCAGCAGACTGTATCACACAGGATAGGATTAGATACACAGCTCAGCAGACCGTATCACACAGGAGTAGATTAGATACCAGCTCAGCAGATGTATCACACAGGATAGGATTAGATACCGCTCAGCAGACAGTATCACACAGGCTAGGATTAGATACACAGCTCAGCAGGCAGGTATCACACAGGAGAGGATTAGATACACAGCTCAGCAGACGTATCACACAGGATAGGATTAGATACACAGCTCAGCAGACAGTATCACACAGGATAGGATTAGATACACAGCTCAGCAGACAGTATCACACAGGATAGGATTAGATACACAGCTCAGCAGACAGTATCACACAGGATAGGATTAGATACACAGCTCAGCAGACAGTATCACACAGGATAGGATTCGATACACAGCTCAGCAGACAGTATCACACAGGATAGGATTAGATACACAGCTCAGCAGACAGTATCACACAGGATAGGATTAGATACACAGCTCAGCAGACAGTATCACACAGGATAGGATTAGATACACAGCTCAGCAGACAGTATCACACAGGAGGGGATTAGATACACAGCTCAGCAGGCAGTATCACACAGGATAGGATTAGATACACAGCTCAGCAGACAGTATCACACAGGAGGGGATTAGATACACAGCTCAGCAGGACAGTATCACACAGGATAGGATTAGATACACAGCTCAGCAGACAGTATCACACAGGATAGGATTAGATACACAGCTCAGCAGACAGTATCACACAGGATAGGATTAGATACACAGCTCAGCAGACAGTATCACACAGGATAGGATTAGATACACAGCTCAGCAGACAGTATCACACAGGATAGGATTAGATACACAGCTCAGCAGACAGTATCACACAGGACAGGATTAGATACACAGCTCAGCAGTCAGTATCACACAGGACAGGATTAGATACATCACACAGGAGAGGATTAGATACACCGCTCAGCAGGCAGTATCACACAGGATAGGATTAGATACACCTCCCATTCCACAGGAGGGATTAGAGACACAGCTCAGCAGACAGTATCACACAGGATAGGATTAGATACACGGCTCAGCAGACAGTATCACACAGGATAGGATTAGATACACGGCTCAGCAGGACAGTATCACACAGGATAGGATTAGACACACAGGCTCAGCAGACAGTATCACACAGGATAGGATTAGATACACAGCTCAGCAGCAGTATCACACAGGATAGGATTAGATACACAGGCTCAGCAGGACAGTATCACACAGGATAGGATTAGATACACAGCTCAGCAGGCAGTATCACACAGGACAGGATTAGATACACAGCTCAGCAGTCAGTATCACACATGGTAGGATTAGATACACAGCTCAGCAGGCAGTATCACACATGGTAGGATTAGATACACAGCTCAGCAGACAGTATCACACATGGTAGGATTAGATACACAGCTCAGCAGACAGTATCACACATGGTAGGATTAGATACACAGCTCAGCAGACAGTATCACACATGGTAGGATTAGATACACAGCTCAGCAGACAGTATCACACAGGATAGGATTAGATACACAGCTCAGCAGACAGTATCACACAGGATAGGATTAGATACACAGCTCAGCAGACAGTATCACACAGGACAGGATTAGATACACAGCTCAGCAGACTATCACACAGGATAGGATTAGATACACAGCTCAGCAGACAGTATCACACATGGTAGGATTAGATACACAGCTCAGCAGACAGTATCACACAGGACAGGATTAGATACACGGCTCAGCAGACAGTATCACACAGGATAGGATTAGATACACAGCTCAGCAGGCAGTATCACACATGGTAGGATTAGATACACGGCTCAGCAGACAGTATCACACAGGATAGGATTAGATACACCGCTCAGCAGACTGTATCACACAGGACAGGATTAGATACACCGCTCAGCAGACAGTATCACACATGGTAGGATTAGATACACAGCTCAGCAGGCAGTATCACACATGGTAGGATTAGATACACAGCTCAGCAGACAGTATCACACATGGTAGGATTAGATACACTGGCTGCAGAAGGTATCACTTCTTGAGCAGTATTTTGGGTCATGACTGAACATACTCGGTATCTTTGCTTCATACGTGTTACATACATGTATGCAGGTGCACATGCGCCGACGTTGTGGCTTTTGTTCGGTGAGCTGCTTATTTTTTAACGCAAACAGTGCAGACGGCGAAGGGTTAATACATAATCCCACCCCCCTCCCCCACGGTTCCTTTCGGCGGGCCCTGAGGGGTTAACGCCGTGTTTTCTTGCGGCGGGTCGGAAGGAACACACTGAAATGGATAATGACACGGAGGCTGAGATCTGACAAACCGCTGCAAAGTGTTTACGGTGGAAATGGGAAGGCGCTGTCCCCCCCGCGCGGTGTATTGTGCAGGCGCCTCGCACCCCCCTCCTCGCGCTGGGGGGGGCAGAGCCGGGTTTTATGCCTTTCACTCCTCGCCAATTAAACGCTGCGCAGGCAGGTTCAGAAGCCGCTCGTTAGGACGAGAAGCTCCGAGAAAGCGTTTACCTCTAGGGTGCGGCGTACAATGGGGAAAGAGAAGACGTGCTGCGTTAACAGCCATACCCGCCCCCAGCCCCTCTCGCTAACGCACGCGCTCCCCTCCTCGTCTGAGCACTAACGTCAAAGAGATTAAATCCGCTCGCGAACAAGTTCGAGTCAAAGCAAAGAAAAGCCTCCAAGATTTGCTGAAAGAGACGCTTAACACTTGCGGGGAAGACGCCGCTGCGCTTTCATCTGCGCCCATTGAGATTCCAGCGTGCGCTCCTGTGTAAGGGGGCGACACTGAGGCCGGGACACGGGGGGTACAACATGGCGCCACTCTGTGGCCCAAAATACGTAAATTACTGCCCAATACAATCTGTGCTTCAATTTCTCACCATTTTTAAAAAGGCTGCTTGCTGTCACTGAACAGAAAGCTCCATCAGAGGTTGAAAACCAGAGTTCTCACAGCTGAGCGTTTGTTACAATGTATGCAGCCCAGCTACTCCTCTGTGATCTACAGACTGACACCTTCCACCCGCACTGATACACTGTAACAAACTATCAGAACAGGAGAGATTTGTGCTGCTGATGGGATTGGATACAATGTAACAAAACTTCAGGGAGTGATTACCTACCCCTCCCCCCCCCCCCCCCCCCCCCCCCCCCCCGCCAGGTACGCAGATAAGAGAACACACCGGACTCCCTCCTGCCCCTGAAGAGTCCCGAACCTCAGTTCTGTTTATCAAGAGGTTCTGCAGCAGCTACAAAAGAAATGTTGCACATGAACTGATGAAAACTGAGCAGCCCTGGTGTTAAGTGACCACGGACAGACGTTGATTTAAAGCAATCCCACCAAGGGTTAATAACATCTAAGCCCCAGACCCCAGGAGAGTATAGAATAATAATGTACAGCTGATTGCACTGCCCCTCCCCCATCATTCATCACATTCTAGTTTACTGCGCCCTCTAGTGGCCAAGGGGAGGTAAATGCCTCTTAGAATAATATGCTTGTAGCATTGTCTCTAATATCTATTCTCTAAGTGTAAGCTCTTATGGTCAGCGGGGTCCCCTCTCTCCTGTAGAGTGTAAGCTCTTATGGTCAGTGAGGTCCTCTCTCTTCTGTAGAGTGTAAGCTCTTATGGTCAGTGGGGTCCTCTCTCTTCTGTAGAGTGTAAGCTCTTATGGTCAGTGGGGTCCCCTCTCTTCTGTAGAGTGTAAGCTCTTATGGTCAGTGAGGTCCTCCCTCTCCTGTAGAGTGTAAGCTCTTATGGTCAGCGGGGTCCCCTCTCTCCTGTAGAGTGTAAGCTCTTATGGTCAGTGAGGTCCTCTCTCTCCTGTAGAGTGTAAGCTCTTATGGTCAGCGGGGTCCTCTCTCTCCTGTAGAGTGTAAGCTCTTATGGTCAGTGAGGTCCTCTCTCTCCTGTAGAGTGTAAGCTCTTATGGTCAGCGGAGGTCCTCTCTCCCTGTAGAGTGGTAAGCTCTTATGGTCAGCGGAGGTCCTCTCTCTCCTGTAGAGTGTAAGCTCTTATGGTCAGTGAGGTCCCTCTCTCTCCTGTAGAGTGTAAGCTCTTATGGTCATGCGGGTCCTCTCTCTCTCCTGTAGAGTGTAAGCTCTTATGGTCAGCGGGGTCCTCTCTCTCCTGTAGAGTGTAAGCTCTTAGGGTCAGTGTGGTCCTCTCTCTCTCCTGTAGAGTGTAAGCTCTTATGGTCAAGCTGGGTCCTCTCTCTCCTGTAGAGTGTAAGCTCTTATGGTCAGGGAGGTCCTCTCTCTCCTGTAGAGTGTAAGCTCTTATAGGTCAGTAGGCCTCTCTCTCTGTAGAGTGTAAAGCTCTTATGGTCAGTGAGGTCCTCTCTCTCCTGTAGAGTGTAAGCTCTTATGGTCAGTGAGGGTCCTCTCTCTTCTGTAGAGTGTAAGCTCTAATGGTCAGTGAGGTCCTCTCTCTCCTGTAGAGTGTAAGCTCTTATGGTCAGCGGGGTCCCCTCTCTCCTGTAGAGTGTAAGCTCTTATGGTCAGTGAGGTCCTCTCTCTCCTGTAGAGTGTAAGCTCTTATGGTCAGCGGGGTCCTCTCTCTCCTGTAGAGTGTAAGCTCTTATGGTCAGCGGGGTCTTCTCTCTCCTGTAGAGTGTAAGCTCTTATGGTCAGTGGGGTCCTCTCTCTCCTGTAGAGTGTAAGCTCTTATGGTCAGCGGGGTCCTCTCTCTCCTGTAGAGTGTAAGCTCTTATGGTCAGTGAGGTCCCTCTCTCTCCTGTAGAGTGTAAGCTCTTATGGTCAGCGGGGTCCTCTCTCTCCTGTAGAGTGTAAGCTCTTATGGTCAGTGAGGTCCTCTCTCTCTCCTGTAGAGTGTAAGCTCTTATGGTCAGCGGGGTCCCTCTCTCTCCTGTAGAGTGTAAGCTCTTATGTCAGTGGGGTCCTCTCTCTCCTGTAGAGTGTAAGCTCTTATGGTCAGCGGGGTCCTCTCTCTCCTTAGTGTAAGCTCTTGGGCTGTGCGGTCCTCTCTCTCCTGTAGAGTGTAAGCTCTTATGGTCAGTGAGGTCCTCTCTCTCCTGTAGAGTGTAAGCTCTTATGGTCAGTGGGGTCCTCTCTCTCCTGTAGAGTGTAAGCTCTTATGGTCAGTGGGTCCTCCTCTCTCCTGTAGAGTGTAAGCTCTTATGGTCAGTGAGGTCCTCTCTCTCCTGTAGAGTGTAAGCTCTTTATGGTCAGCGGGGTCCTCTCTCTCCTGTAGAGTGTAAGCTCTTATGGTCAGTGGGGTCCTCTCTCTCCTGTAGAGTGTAAGCTCTTATGGTCAGTGGGGTCCTCTCTCTCTCCTGTAGAGTGTAAGCTCTTATGGTCAGCGGGGTCCTCTCTCTCCTGTAGAGTGTAAGCTCTTATGGTCAGTGAGGTCCCTCTCTCTCCTGTAGAGTGTAAGCTCTTATGGTCAGCGGGGCCTCTCTCTCCTGTAGAGTGTAAGCTCTTATGGTCAGTGAGGTCCTCTCTCTCCTGTAGAGTGTAAGCTCTTATGGTCAGGGGTCCTCTCTCCTCTGTAGAGTGTAAGCTCTTATGGTCAGCTGGGGTCCTCTCTCTCCTGTAGAGTGTAAGCTCTTATGGTCAGTGAGGGTCCTCTCTCTCCTGTGGAGTGTAAGCTCTTATGGTCAGTGGGATCCTCTCTCTCCTGTAGAGTGTAAGCTCTTATGGTCAGTGAGGTCCTCTCTCTCCTGTAGAGTGTAAGCTCTTATGGTCAGCGAGGTCCTCTCTCTCTCTCCTGTAGAGTGTAAGCTCTTATGGTCAGCGGGTCCTCTCTCTCCTGTAGAGTGTAAGCTCTTATGGTCAGCGGGTCCTCTCTCTCCTGTAGAGTGTAAGCTCTTATGGTCAGTGAGGTCCTCTCTCTCCTGTAGAGTGTAAGCTCTTATGGTCAGTGGGGTCCCCTCTCTCCTGTAGAGTGTAAGCTCTTATGGTCAGCGGGTCCCCTCTCTCCTGTAGAGTGTAAGCTCTTATGGTCAGCGGGTCCCCTCTCTCCTGTAGAGTGTAAGCTCTTATGGTCAGAGGGGTCCTCTCTCTCCTGTAGAGTGTAAGCTCTTATGGTCAGAGGGGTCCCCTCTCTCCTGTAGAGTGTAAGCTCTTATGGTCAGTGGGGTCCCCTCTCTCCTGTAGAGTGTAAGCTCTTATGGTCAGAGCGGGGTCCCTCTCTCTCCTGTAGAGTGTAAGCTCTTATGGTCAGTGAGGTCCTCTCTCTCCTGTAGAGTGTAAGCTCTTATGGTCAGTGGGGTCCTCTCTTCTCCTGTAGAGTGTAAGCTCTTATGGTCAGTGGGGTCCCCTCTCTTCCTGTAGAGTGTAAGCTCTTATGGTCCGGGGGTCCTCTCTCTCCTGTAGAGTGTAAGCTCTTATGGTCAGTGGGGTCCCCTCTCTTCTGTAGAGTGTAAGCTCTTATGGTCAGCGGGGTCCCCTCTCTTCTGTAGAGTGTAAGCTCTTATGGTCAGCGGGGTCCCTCTCCTCCTGTAGAGTGTAAGCTCTTATGGTCAGCGGGGTCCTCTCTCTCTCCTGTAGAGTGTAAGCTCTTATGGTCAGTGGGGTCCTCTCTCTCTCCTGTAGAGTGTAAGCTCTTATGGTCAGTGGGGTCCTCTTCTCTCCTGTATAGTGTAAGCTCTTATGGTCAGCTGGGGTCCTCTCTCTTCTGTATAGTGTAAGCTCTTATGGTCAGTGAGGTCCTCTTCTTCCTGTAGAGTGTAAGCTCTTATGGTCAGTGAGGTCCTCTCTTCCTGTAGAGTGTAAGCTCTTATGGTCAGTGGGGTCCTCTCTCTCCTGTAGAGTGTAAGCTCTTATGGTCAGCGGGTCCCCTCTCTCCTGTAGAGTGTAAGCTCTTATGGTCAGTGAGGTCCTCTCTCTCTCCTGTAGAGTGTAAGCTCTTATGGTCAGCGTCCTCTCTCTCCTGTAGAGTGTAAGCTCTTATGGTCAGTGAGGTCCTCTCTCTCCTGTAGAGTGTAAGCTCTTATGGTCAGTGGGGTCCTCTGTCTCCTGTAGAGTGTAAGCTCTTATGGTCAGTGGGGTCCTCTCTCTCTTCTGTAGAGTGTAAGCTCTTATGGTCAGTGAGGTCCTCTCTCTCCTGTAGAGTGTAAGCTCTTATGGTCAGCGGCCTCTCTCTCCTGTAGAGTGTAAGCTCTTATGGTCAGCGGGGTCCCCTCTCTCCTGTAGAGTGTAAGCTCTTATGGTCAGCGGGGTCCTCTCTCTCCTGTAGAGTGTAAGCTCTTATGGTCAGTGGCCTCTCTCTTCTGTAGAGTGTAAGCTCTTATGATCAGCGGCCTCTCTCTCCTGTAGAGTGTAAGCTCTTATGGTCAGCGTCCTCTCTCTCCTGTAGAGTGTAAGCTCTTATGGTCAGCGGCCTCTCTCTTCTGTAGAGTGTAAGCTCTTATGGTCAGCGGGTCCCCTCTCTCCTGTAGAGTGTAAGCTCTTATGGTCAGCGGGGTCCTCTCTCTCCTGTAGAGTGTAAGCTCTTATGGTCAGCGGCCTCTCTCTCCTGTAGAGTGTAAGCTCTTATGGTCAGCGGCCTCTCTCTTCTGTAGAGTGTAAGCTCTTATGGTCAGCGGGTCCCCTCTCTCCTGTAGAGTGTAAGCTCTTATGGTCAGCGGGGTCCTCTCTCTCCTGTAGAGTGTAAGCTCTTATGGTCAGCGGCCTCTCTCTCCTGTAGAGTGTAAGCTCTTATGGTCAGCGGCCTCTCTCTTCTGTAGAGTGTAAGCTCTTATGGGCAGGGACTCCTCCTATCTTACCTATGGCCTCCAGCAGCCCTGGCACAGACATTCTCATTCATCAGTCGGACAGCGCGTCCCCAGGCGGGCGGCCGTGTCACAGTGAAGCCTGTGATGTCCATGGCAGCTGACCGCAGACCGTGCTATCCTGGCTGCGAGCATCTCCATGCAGGTTGTTCATTCCAGCTGGCTCCAAGGTGCTGGGCCTGGGAGGAAGCGCCTGACCCAAGCCAGTGGAAAGCCGTCATTAGCTGCCAGGCTCAGCCGCACATCGCTCTGCCCAAACGCAGACGCCACGGAAATCCCAGCCGGGCCCCGAAGACTCCAAGTCTGGAGACTGAAGGAACAACGAGCTATTATAAAGCCCATATAATGTACAGCAGTGCACTATTATACACACATATACTCCATGTAACATACAGCAGTGCACTATTATACACACATATACTCCATGTAACATACAGCAGTGCACTATTATACACACATATATACTCCATGTAACATACAGCAGTGCACTATTATACACACATATACTCCATGTAACATACAGCAGTGCACTATTATACACACATATACTCCATGTAACATACAGCAGTGCACTATTATACACACATATACTCCATGTAACATACAGCAGTGCACTATTATACACACATATATACTCTATGTAACATACAGCAGTGCACTATTATACACACACATATACTCCATGTAACATACAGCAGTGCACTATTATACACACATATACTCCATGTAACATACAGCAGTGCACTATTATACACATATACTCCATGTAACATACAGCAGTGCACTATTATACACACATATACTCCATGTAACATACAGCAGTGCACTATTATACACACATATACTCTATGTAACATACAGCAGTGCACTATTATACACACATATACTCCATGTAACATACAGCAGTGCACTATTATACACACATATACTCCATGTAACATACAGCAGTGCACTATTATACACACACATATACTCCATGTAACATACAGCAGTGCACTATTATACACACATATACTCCATGTAACATACAGCAGTGCACTATTATACACATATACTCCATGTAACATACAGCAGTGCACTATTATACACACACATATACTCCATGTAACATACAGCAGTGCACTATTATACACACACATATACTCCATGTAACATACAGCAGTGCACTATTATACACACATATACTCCATGTAACATACAGCAGTGCACTATTATACACACATATACTCCATGTAACATACAGCAGTGCACTATTATACACACATATACTCCATGTAACATACAGCAGTGCACTATTATACACACATATACTCCATGTAACATACAGCAGTGCACTATTATACACACATATACTCCATGTAACATACAGCAGTGCACTATTATACACACATATACTCCATGTAACATACAGCAGTGCACTATTATACACACATATACTCCATGTAACATACAGCAGTGCACTATTATACACACATATATACTCCATGTAACATACAGCAGTGCACTATTATACACACACATATACTCCATGTAACATACAGCAGTGCACTATTATACACACATATACTCCATGTAACATACAGCAGTGCACTATTATACACATATACTCCATGTAACATACAGCAGTGCACTATTATACACACACATATACTCCATGTAACATACAGCAGTGCACTATTATACACACATATACTCCATGTAACATACAGCAGTGCACTATTATACACACATATACTCCATGTAACATACAGCAGTGCACTATTATACACACATATACTCCATGTAACATACAGCAGTGCACTATTATACACACATATACTCCATGTAACATACAGCAGTGCACTATTATACACACATATACTCCATGTAACATACGTCAGTGCACTATTATACACATATACTCTATGTAACATACAGCAGTGCACTATTATACACACACATATACTCCATGTAACATACAGCAGTGCACTATTATACACACATATACTCCATGTAACATACAGCAGTGCACTATTATACACATATACTCCATGTAACATACAGCAGTGCACTATTATACACACATATACTCCATGTAACATACAGCAGTGCACTATTATACACATATACTCCATGTAACATACAGCAGTGCACTATTATACACACATATACTCCATGTAACATACAGCAGTGCACTATTATACACACATATACTCCATGTAACATACAGCAGTGCACTATTATACACACATATACTCCATGTAACATACAGCAGTGCACTATTATACACACATATACTCCATGTAACATACAGCAGTGCACTATTATACACACATATACTCCATGTAACATACAGCAGTGCACTATTATACACACATATACTCCATGTAACATACAGCAGTGCACTATTATACACACATATACTCCATGTAACATACAGCAGTGCACTATTATACACACATATACTCCATGTAACATACAGCAGTGCACTATTATACACACATATACTCCATGTAACATACAGCAGTGCACTATTATACACACATATACTCCATGTAACATACAGCAGTGCACTATTATACACACATATACTCCATGTAACATACAGCAGTGCACTATTATACACACATATACTCCATGTAACATACAGCAGTGCACTATTATACACACATATACTCCATGTAACATACAGCAGTGCACTATTATACACACATATACTCCATGTAACATACAGCAGTGCACTATTATACACACATACACTCCATGTAACATACAGCAGTGCACTATTATACACACATACTCTATGTAACATACAGCAGTGCACTATTATACACACATATACTCCATGTAACATACAGCAGTGCACTATTATACACACATATACTCCATGTAACATACAGCAGTGCACTATTATACACACATATACTCCATGTAACATACAGCAGTGCACTATTATACATATACTCCATGTAACATACAGCAGTGCACTATTATACACACATATACTCCATGTAACATACAGCAGTGCACTATTATACATACATATACTCCATGTAACATACAGCAGTGCACTATTATACATATACTCCATGTAACATACAGCAGTGCACTATTATACACACATATACTCCATGTAACATACAGCAGTGCACTATTATACATATACTCCATGTAACATACAGCAGTGCACTATTATACACACATATACTCCATGTAACATACAGCAGTGCACTATTATACACACATATACTCCATGTAACATACAGCAGTGCACTATTATACACACATATACTCCATGTAACATACAGCAGTGCACTATTATACATATACTCCATGTAACATACAGCAGTGCACTATTATACACACATATACTCCATGTAACATACAGCAGTGCACTATTATACACACATATACATGGTCACGGGGCTGAGAAGCTGCAGCGCACGGCGGGGTGGCGGTGCTGGCGGTGCTCCGAGCCCCTGCGGCGGCGCTGTACATGAAGCTCTTCTCCAGGAGCCTGTACTGTGATCCTCTATAATCTGCAGATTAAGCCGAACAAACCCCCGTCCTCCCCACAAATCTAGAGGCAGAGGCTGCTGAGCGAGGCCCTGACCCCAGCAGCCCCAGTGCAGGCACAGCCTTACCAATAGACGGCTGATGATGTCAGAGGGTAGGAGCAGTGACGTCACAGTCTATGCATCAGGCTAGCTTGTGAATGGAAGAGCTCATGAGGGACAGTGATGTCATACCGTCTGTGCCTCAGTCAGTGAGGTCATGCAGCCTATGTAACAGGCCAGTCCGCGCCTTGCAATGATCTCATTTGTCACAGTGCATACATGGAGCAGTGGCCTCCACCGTACAGCGCCGTCTGATGGTCTATACCAGGGATCAACCTCCGGCTGTTCTGAAACTACAACTCCCAGTATCTCTTTAACTCCTATGGGAATGACAAGAAAAGCCAAGTAAATGTGCATGCTGGGAGTTGTAGTTGGAGTGGCGAAGGTAGCTGATCCCTGGTCTTTACAGAAGCAGGGTAATGGGGGACGGTTTCCCTCTCTGGGCCGGCCTGAGGGGCACCAAATACTGGGGCATCTATTTGCCCAGAGGCATCTGGATGAGACTAGGGGGCGAGTCTGGAGAATATTTAGGTGTGAAGCTGGCGATGGCGGAGCACCCCTATAATATGTGAAAGAAGCGAGACCTGGCGCCTCCGCTGGCAGACACAGAACTGACAGGCGGCAGGATTAGCACTGACGGCTGGCGTCCTGAGGCAGCCCATGACCTCGTCACATCTCCAGCTGCAGGGGACGCCCGAAAACACAAGGCATTACAGGGGGCATATCTATAGGGGGTGCAGAGGTAGCAGTCGCCCAGGAGCCCGAGGGGCCCAAAGACCCATTACAGAAAGCGCATGCTGGGAGGGCACTGGGGCCCAGAATCTTCAGGTTACACCTCTGCTCAAGGCTTTCAAGATCTCTGCTTTCTACCAGTGAATGGAAACCTTTGTGAAATCTAAAAGGTGGAACCTCTGTACAAACCTCTCACAGCTGATGGGTTGTTACAATGTATCTACTCTGGACAATCCTCTGCAAGCACATCAGCAGAACACATCTCTCTCCTGTCCTGGTAATTTGTTACAATGTATCAGTCTTCAGTCCAGCCTGCTTACCTGTCTGGACTGGACACAACTGTAACAACCCCCCAGCTGTGATAGGTATTAGGCTTGTACAGGTTCTAGATTTCAATAAGAAGGCTTCCATTTATTGGTAGGAAGCAGAGATCTTGTGAGAGATTTCAGGTCTGTACAGTCTGATCCTGATCACACAGCTGATGGGTTGTTACATTGTATCAGTGCAGGAAAAAGCTCTGAAGTCCAGGAGTGGAGAGACATTCTTGCTGCTGCTGCTGCTCTCACACCGATACATTGTAACAAACCCTTCAGCTGTGTGCGGTGAAGGTGGTTTATTAGGATTTTTCTGTTTATAAAAACAAAAGGGGCACAAACCAGGGCATGGGAGGGGGCGTCTAAACCTGTAAGTGGATTACGGGCCCCGCTCGCCCCGGAATGGGTCCAATGAAAGGTATCACAACCTGCAAAAGGTGCGATAAGACTTCAATCATGCGTTATGGATGGCCTGTCTGCCGCCATTAAATTATCTGGTGTGTGAGAGCCGCGGGAGAAGGAGAATGGATGTGATGTATGCAGGCGAAGCGGGAGGGGGGTAATGAGATAAATGGAGGGGGAGGCGGGGGACGCCGGCTCAGCGCACAGGCCGTGATGAGGATTAAGCAGCTCATATAAAGCCGTCCCCGCGCACAAGATGCCGCTTTATCTCACAAATTGGCAGCGGCTCCTGGAGGTCAGCGGTTAATGCCGCAGGCCGCGCAGGTCGATGAGAGGTCAGCGGAAAGGGGAAGAAAAGCTCCAAAATGGCAGAGCCCTAACACTGAGGGTGGCACGATGTCACCGTAGAGCAGCGGCGCAGGCTGCAGAAATACACCGAGAATAATAGGCTACTGTATGCAGGGAAGACTCCCGGAATCCGATTATCAGATGTCGGAGAAACGGAAGCATTCACTGCGTATCTTGATGGAAATGGGATATACAAGGGGCACGAGCCGTTAATTACCAGCATTTAGCGTTTTCCTATTACACCCGATGCTTGGTGATGTAACAGCGCCCCCGCGCCTCTACGTAAAAGTCAGTCACCTGCAGCTGCCACAAGGTGGCGACCTCTATGAAAGGCTCGCAGATCTATAGCGGCTGCATACAGATTGCCCCCTAGTGGTGGCAGCAGGAGAGCGCTCCAGGTCCTTTCCGTCATTTCAACCTTGCATATAATTGGGGGGGTCATCGAGAAGACGCTGAGTGGGGTGTTCTCCAGCGCCAGCTCCTGAAACCACCGTCTTCCAGCATGCAGGCGTTGTGCCAGGGCCGCCCTCAGCGCGGCTTCTGAGGCCGCCTGCCATTAGTGCTGTGGCAGCCTGTGGTCAGACGCTCGGAGGGAAGAGAAGCCTGCGGCAGCCGGGCCCCTGTGATGTCACCCAGACTCGGCTCCTGGAATCCTAAACCCTCAGCACGCCTCCTTCCAGGCTGACAACACAGGATAACGGATAAGAAGCTTTGTGTTGGGGTTGTCAGGAGTCACCAAACCCCGGCTGTGAACAAATGGGGCAAAACCTAAAGATGTCCCAACATATGCGAAGGAAAGGGCACCGCTTATCCCGCCGCTAACTACTGCAGGAAACGTGAAACGCTCCGATATACGCTGGCGCCATACAAATAGTAACTATCACTTATCAGGTTATTGGAGGGGCCTCAAAAACGGAGGCGGACAACGCAGGGGTCACGAGTATCCAGGATGAGCCTCGAGGATCTTATGATGGAACCTACACAGAGGAGGAGATCTGTTACAGTGTGGCAGGTGGGGCTCACTCACATACAGAAATAATCAATATTCGCCGCCCGATGGTTCACCACGTTCGACCGCCACGGGCTCCATGCGGCTGGGTCCCCTCATCCAGCCTGCGGCGGTGAAGCAGTTAATGCGCCTGCCTCAGGCACTGATTGATCTCGTCTTTCAAGCCGCTGATTAGATTGGCCCTTAGTACCGGGGATAAATCCAGCCTGATCTTTGTCAGCGCCGCGCCGTGACACATCGGATTAAATTAACAATGATTAATTGGCTCGTTGTATGGGAAGAACATGAAGCGCGGCCGCCGCAGTGATGTCTCCGGCCGCATTACAGGCCAGGGCAAGACGGGGCCGACCCGCCGCGGCAAGGTCACCTGCAGTCACTGAGGGGTTAACGTCACACTGCAGGATATTAAAGTGGAATCACTGAATCATAAAAATTGTTACAACCTCCAGAGTCTGTGATTGAATTTCCCACCATTGTCAAAATCTCTGCATCCTGTCATTGAATAGAAACCTTCCTGTCTATAGCCAGAGACTACAAACCCATCTGGACCAAAGAAATCTCACAGCTGAGGGTTTGTTACAACGTATCAGTGCATGCAAATGTCAGCGATATAAGCAGCAGCATAAATCTCTCTCCTACCCTGGAGTCACTGATACACTGTAACGAGGCCTGCAGCTTGCTCTGGATTGTCACCCCTCTGCACTGGGATTAGCTCATTCCATGTAAATTAGGAGCAATGCTCCCTGGGAAATATAGGCGAATTAGCTCTCAGTCTGCGGAAAGGAAGGAAAGCGTCTGTCGCCACCTGCCGGCAGAAGCCGAGGCGTTCACCCCTGTCCCAGGGGGCATCTCCTGTGAAAAGATCTCCAAGAGCTTAACCCCTGGTGCCCCTAGCGTCCTGAACCTCAGAGGATTATGGCCTCGCTGGCAGTGTACAGATGGCACGCAGCATTTCCAGCCTGTGAACTGAAGTCTCTACTCACTGGCAGCAAGCAGAGTTATCCATCCAGATGGTCCCCAAATCTGAAATTCATTGATTCATTATTCAATACAAATCTTTCCATTTATTTCTCAGGTTCTGCCGGAAGTGGGCGACTGCTGCCCTACCGTCAGCTGGAGGCGCGTACCGCCATCCGGTCTCCGTAATTATCAAAATAATTGCGCAGAAAAAAAAAAAAGACAGAACGGAGAAAGTGCTTCGCTTCGTCCTCGATAATATTGACCTTTGAAAGGTCCGTCCAGACAGGAGGAGAGGATGAGGCTGTAATCATCCATCGTGCCGGGGGCGATCAGCAGCGCTGCGGCGAAAGAGACGCGCAAAGTATATACAGCCTCATATCAAACTCCGCTCTGTTTAATTGGATGCGCCGTAAGGTCAGGGCCGCTCTGGAAAGCTAAGGGTTAACAGTGTTCTGCATATGTCAGGACATGTAACCCCCGACCAAGGCGTCATCCATTATTAACTGCGCTGCAGTCACAAACCCTCTGCGAGAACAAGCTAATGACCGGCCCTGGGGACTGAACACACACAGCGCCCCCTCCCCCGAATACGCCTCAGGACAGTCTCATTGCCTCGGCTCCTAACAGCCTGACGGTTCAGCCATGAGGCGGGCAACGCCGACGCCCGGGCATAACCGACTGAACGCAACGCCTGCTGGATGACACAATCTAAACATTCCCTAGAGATCAGCGGTGCCATCACTGAGAATGCCGCCTATCACTAGAGATCAGCGGTGACATGACTGAGAATGCCACCTATCCATTCACTAGAGATCAGCGGTGACATGACTGAGAATGCCACCTATCCGTCACTAGAGATCAGCGGTGACATCACTGAGAATGCCACCTATCCGTCACTAGAGATCAGCGGTGACATGACTGAGAATGCCGCCTATCACTAGAGATCAGCGGTGACATGACTGAGAATGCCGCCTATCACTAGAGATCAGCAGTGACATGACTGAGAATGCCACCTATCCGTCACTAGAGATCAGCGGTGACATGACTGAGAATGCCACCTATCCGTCACTAGAGATCAGCGGTGACATTACTGAGAATGCCACCTATCCGTCACTAGAGATCAGCGGTGACATCACTGAGAATGCCACCTATCCGTCACTAGAGATCAGCGGTGACATCACTGAGAATGCCACCTATCCGACACTAGAGATCAGCGGTGACATCACTGAGAATGCCACCTATCCGTCACTAGAGATCAGCGGGGACATCACTGAGAATGCCGCCTATCACTAGAGATCAGCAGTGCCATCACTGAGAATGCCACCTATCCGTCACTAGAGATCAGCGGTGCCATCACTGAGAATGCCACCTATCCCTTCACTAGAGATCAGCGGTGCCATCACTAAAAATGCCGCCTATCACTAGAGATCAGCGGTGACATGACTGAGAATGCCACCTATCCGTCACTAGAGATCAGCGGTGACATCACTGAGAATGCCACCTATCCGTCACTAGAGATCAGCGGTGACATCACTGAGAATGCCACCTATCCGTCACTAGAGATCAGCGGTGACATCACTGAGAATGCCACCTATCCGTCACTAGAGATCAGCGGTGACATCACTGAGAATACCATCTACCAATCACTAGAGATCAGCAGTGCCATCACTGAGAATGCCACCTACCCATCACTAGAGATCAGCGGTGACATCACTGAGAATGCCACCTATCCCTTCACTAGAGATCAGCGGTGCCATCACTAAAAATGCCGCCTATCACTAGAGATCAGCGGTGACATGACTGAGAATGCCACCTATCCATCACTAGAGATCAGCGGTGACATGACTGAGAATGCCGCCTATCCATCACTAGAGATCAGCGGTGCCATCAATGAAAATGCCGCCTATCCATCACTAGAGATCAACGGTGCCATCACTGAGAATGCCACCTACCCATCACTAGAGATCAGCGGTGCCATCACTGAGAATGCCACCTATCCATCACTAGAGATCAGCGGTGACAGCATACTTTGGGCGCTGTACAGAAGGGAAGTGGTTAATTGTGTATTATATATTGGATCCCGCGGCTGCACAGGGGCAGGCGTACGATCGGCGCCTGTACACGGCGGCGTCCGCGGCACATCTGGCGGCAGATTACCGGCAGATGTTGACTTGTCACTTGTCGTCCTCGGTGGGACGTTCGTCTCATTTCCTCTCCAGAACAGACCTGAGCGCGGCGGCGGCATGTGGCGGATGTGAGGGACGGCGCTGCCGGAGACGTCTCCAGGGATGGACGCATCAATCCGGCTGTCAGTCAGCGCTGCCGCCATCAGCGCACATCTAACAAAACCCTCTGATCAGCAGCGAGCGGCAGACATTACTAGAGGAAGAGAACAGATCCGCCAGGGGCCCGATGTGAGCGCAACCTCCGGAGGCCTCCGCACAGCAGCGACTATAGAGCCGAAGATACAGAATACCGCGCGTCACACCTGTACCCCAGACCTACCCACCGATGCATAGTGCTATAGCCTGCAGATTATTACACCACTGACCTCTGCAGAACATCGCTCTGTGCTCTCTACCTCCTGACAGATAGTGATATATCCTGCAGATTATTACACCTCTGACATCTGCAGAACATCGCTCTGTTCTCTCTACTTTCTGAGAGATACAATGATAAATCCTGCAGATTATTACACCACTGACCCCTCTAGAGATCTGCAGAACATCGCTCTGTCCTCTCTACCTCCTGACAGATACAGTAATATATCCTGCAGATTATTACACCTCTGACCTCTGCAGAACATCGCTCTGTTCTCTCTACTTTCTGAGAGATACAATGATAAATCCTGCAGATTATTACACCTCTGACCTCTCTAGAGATCTGCAGAACATCACTCTGTCCTCTCTACCTCCTGACAGATACAGTAATATATCCTGCAGATTATTACACCTCTGACCTCTGCAGAACATCGCTCTGTTCTCTCTACCTCCTGACAGATACAGTGATATATCCTGCAGATTATTACACCTCTGACCTCTCTAGAGATCTGCAGGACATTGCTCTGCTCTCTCTAAACTGTGTGGTACTTTTGCTGCAGATCTTTGCGCCACCTTGCACCCATGGCAGCCGGACTACGAGGGATAGTGATGGCCCAGGACCCCGACCGCGCAGATCTCATAAAGACCCTCAGCCTCGCCGCTGATCACATCAATGACGCGAGGTCGGGGCATTAAGTAGATGGACTGATCCCTAGGAGAGACACTGATATAATACCGCCTTGTGGCTGGGGATGCCGCGGTGTGGGGGGGCGCTCTGCTCTGGATACACACTCCTCTCTATCATCAGCGGCGCCACACACCGCAGCGAGTGCACCGAAAACCCGGCCCTGCACAGGAGGCGCTGCTCTTGCACGCAGCGCTGCACACGGGTCATTAAGCAGCGTCTTTAGCACACGTCCTCGCCGCCGGAGTGCCCGAGGTCAGAGCCGCCGCGACTTGACAGCGTGGAGGAAACAACCGCGTCTTTATGCGGCATTCATTAATTCCTGCGAAGTCCAGTCCACAAATCAATTTACAATCGGAGCCGACGGTGGTGGAATACTAACCAAATCTCATGTAGGACAAAACGGACAGGACGCGGCGCGTTCTCCCGGTGTCCGTGCTTATCCCGCACATCACTCCCGAAACACAACGCAGAACATCAGCGCAACAAGCAAAGAGACTGCCCTTTTAGGGACCAGTTCTGATGTGGCGCCACCTGGTGTTCATTCACCGACAGTGTGGCGCCACCCAGTGGCGTACATAGAGAAGTAAGGGCCCCATAACAAGGATCAGACCGGGCCCCCCCACATAATCCCAACTAAGACTGGGCCCCATAGCAGTCACCTGGTCTGCCGCTATGGTAGTTATGCCCCTGGCGCCACCCGGTGTTCATTCACCGACATAGCCTGGCGCCCCCCGGTGTACACAGTGCATAGCATTGTGCATGTCCAACTGGTGGTCGTGCTCGTCTAGTCCTTCTCCTAGGTCACGGCAGGGCGGCCGACAGAAATGGCTTCCTGCTCGTCTCTGCAGTACATTGCAGGATAGATAAGAAGATTCCTTCTAGAGAGAAGATTTATAGTTAGCTGCCAGAGGGGGAAGGAGACTGATTCTGTCCAGAGCAGCAATGATTCCTCCCTCAGCGTCACTTTTACAACTCACAGAGGATTGATTATATCTAAAGGCTACACACTCGAAGAAACAGAATACTTCTCACAGCTGACACACTGTAACAAACGACCAGGACAAGAGGGAGATTTGTGCAGCTCATCGCCACACACGGGATTGTCCACAATGGATACAACTGTGGCAGACCCCTGGATTGTAACAATGCATCCATTCACTGTCAGGAAGCAGAGTTTTTCAAAAATAATAATATGTAACACTGGAGTACAAGCGTAAACTGGATTTACATGAATGTACTACTCATCCATCATCCAAGATTTCTCCTCCCGTTTCCCCATCCTTCCTTGCACTGGGGGTAAAGCCGGATTTGGAGCGATTCTGTGCCCCCCCCCGCCCAGTTGTTGCTGCCGACCCCATGCACTGACCCCCGCAGCAGCAAGCCGTGTACAGCCGGGGTCTCTCCAGTTCAGTAGTCATCCAGTGATGAGAAGCGGCGCCTTTGTCTGATCTTCCTACCTGCAGATGTATGAAAAGAAAGCAATTCTTTCATCCCGCCGCCCTCCTCTCAGCGGGGTCCTCCCTTAATGTTTGACTCTTTTTACCTGCTGCATTGATAGAAGACTCTGACAAATCCTTCAAAGCCCTTGAAATGCCCAAAGCTTAAAGCTACAGACGCCCCAATCCCAACTTCACGCCCGGCGCAGACAAATCAAACGTAGTGATCAGCGGCGGCAAAAAAAAAAGACAAAAAAGTCAATCACTTTTTATCCTGTAGCCGGGTGGGTATTACCAATGTGATACAGAGAGGCGAGAGGGGCAACGACGGGCAGCACTGTGCCCCGGGACATGGTGCCCTCCGCTCCCGACCAAATGACACCGGAGAAGATAAGACAACGACTAATCTCATCATCAGAGGGAAGGATCCAGTATAACAGTATTGATTGCAAGCTCCAAAGACAAGACAGGGAGCCCCGGGTATAATCATGCTCAGGTCCAGCTAATGGCCCCCCCCCCCCCCCCCCCCCCCGCTGACTGTTATCTACTGTGTCCATGGCAACTAGGGGGCGGAGCAGAGGTTCAGGGGTCCGCTAGAGAGCAACTACACAGAATCAGAGAGAATGCCGCTTATCCATCACTAGAGATCAGTGGTGACATCACTGAGAATGCCACCTACCTATCACTAGAGATCAGCAGTGACATCACTGAGAATGCCGCTTATCCATTCAGTAGAGATCAGCGGTGCCATCACTGAGAATGCCGCCCATCACTAGAGATCAGCGGTGACATCGGGCGCTTCTTTACGGTGTTGATCTGCGTTTCCTGAAAGCATTTGTTAGTAAATCCAGGTGACAACCTGCTGTAATGGGGACTCTGGTTGTCACCTGTTGGCATTCGGTGACCTGGCCTTAGATACATTGTATCATTCAGTAGATACACGTCTTTGCATATATTTACATATCAAAGCCTCTCGCAGAGACAGAAGACAATGGGGGGTTGTTATGCCATTAGTAATGGGGGGCATGGATACTACCCCCAGCCCTGCTCATGCCGCTGGGGGGGTTATGGGCGAGAGGAAGGTGAGCGGGAGGGAATCACTACAAAGAGCCACAACAAAGACGCTGGAGGAACAAAGCGCCATATGGCAGCGCTCACACGGGCTATAAATTAAAGATAAAGGCAGATAATGCCCAGGTACGAGGGCAGGACTGAGGGGCTCCATCCAGAAAATCAAGCACCCCAAGCTGTCCTGTGTCACCCCCCGCTCGCTGGCACTGCCCCCATCTCTGTTTGCAGCCAGATTAATTAGCAGCCTGGTGCCAAGAGATGAGTGTGCCCACCTGCTGGCGACAGGGCATCCGGCTCACCAGCTGCTGCCAGGCACAGTCTCCGCCAGACCATAATGGGCTTAGCTGCCCGGAGGGGGGTGGGGGTCAGTCGACACCTGTATAGAGGATACGTTGTATCAGATTGTGTACATTACTGTTTGTATTGTGAACTTGTGTCACATGACTGATGGTCGGCGACACGAGCGCCCCCAGGATGACATCACTGGATCCCACGTCATACGGTAACCATTTTATAATACAATGCAAAAATTTGTGGTACTTCACGCAAATGACGCCGCGCAGCTGTTAACACATTCCTGGCCCGGGGCCACGATTATAGAGTTACAGAGCCCCCTGGGAGACAGAAGGCGAGAACAGAGCCAGGACTGCAGCGCCATCTGCAGGCCGCGCTGTGGAATATATAGACAATAAAGGTCACATGGCCAGAGATGTAACTGCGATGAACAGCTTCAATTCCTCACAATTAACAAGATCTCTGCTTGCTTTCATTGAATGGAAACTTTTCTCTTCTTTTTTTTTCCCATTTTACATCCAAGTGCTAAAAACCTCTCCCGAGCGAAGACTTCCGACAGAGGGTTTGTTACAACGTATCTATTCGTCTGGACTGACATTTGCTCACAGCTCGCTGCAGGTGGGTCAGTATACCTCTAATTTTCAGATGGGAGCATAGCACTGTACTGATACACTGTAACAAACCATCAGGACAATAGAGAGGTCAGGCTATTTCTTTACAATGATACATTGCAACAAAACCTTAGCTGTGAGAGGAATTTAAGGCGTGTCCATTTTCAGGCACTGGATGTAAAGAAGAATGCTCTCTGCCCGACAGCAAGCAGAGATGTTGAAATTGGCAAGAATTTAAAATCACAAAGTCTGTGAGAAGGACAGAGAATATTTCTGCTCCTCGAGGACAGGCGGTTCAGCCAGGTGTCAGACATTGGGTTGTCAGCGGTGTCACCAATGATGAGAGTATTGATTACTATGGGAACACCAATGAGCGGCAGCAGCATGAGAGGGGGCGCTACAGCTTTATGGGGCGACTCAACAGAGCAGCTGGCCGAGAGGCTCACAAACTGCGTCGCTCCGTCCCTGGCAAACCCATTATATCCTCCCATGGTGCGGGCGGCAGAGAAGACAGCGGGCAAAGGTGACTGCATGCCAAGCTTCTGTGCACCCAGCCTGCGAGAGGCAAACTAACGCAGCTGCTGCCACATCCCGGAGCCAGCATCCTGACAGCCACACTCATCAGCTCACAGCGCCAGAATGGCTGCCTCCAGAAAACAACAGCGGCGGCAGCTGCACAGGAGTCACTGCAAATGGTTAATGGCTTTAACCCCGTCACCTCAGGCCAGACATTACCAGGTCTGTGAACAGGTCATGTGCTGACATCTAGTGTGCACGTCTGGTACTGCGCCTTGCTAATTCAATAGTAATATTAGGACCTGTTCTATTGATTTGTGAAAAGACACGAGGACACGGAAGACACAGTCATTTCCATGTTTTGTGGCCTCATTGAAGTGAATGGTTCCGCATTCGGGCTGCAAAAAAAAAAAAAAAAAAACACGGACAGAAAATAGGTTTGTGTGTATGAGCCCTAAAGCAATAGGGTAAGGCCATATGGATTGTGTCAGGATCTTGATGGTATTTCATGCACGTTCAATCAGTTTTGTCCGCGACTGCGTTCAGTGTGTACGTTTTTCCTGCACATGAAGAAAAACTGGAGAACAACAATCTACATCTCCCAGCAACCATCACGGAGAAAGGCATCGCGTCCAAGCATCTTCTGCTTTTTCACACAAGCCCCATTCACTTCTATGGAACCAGAGCCGAGTGAAAAAGGCAAAATAGAAAACGTGCAGCGATTTTTCCTGAATGCAGAGATGATGTGTGAAAAACGTGCCGGTCCGCAGACCCATCACCTCCGGAGCAAATACTCCTAAAACCTTAGGATAGGTCGTCAATACGAGATTGGCGGGGTCTGACTGCTGTTTGAAGAGAACGCAGCACTCATACGAGCGCCGTGTTCTCTTCACCGTTTACCAGCTCGCCATCGCAGCAGCGCAATTACATCTCCTCCGTCCCATTCACTTCAACTGAACAGGAAGAAGCAACCATTTAAAGGGAAGGGGCTGCGGAGCTGTAATCCCACCTTTAGGATAGGAGGTGAAGGGGGTCATTCATTAAGTCCTGCGTTTTAGATGCCGGTCTTAACCCCCCAATATCTGGCGGAGCTATAACTTCGGCACAACCAGCGCCAGTATAAATGTAAGAAGCTTCCTGTCTACGCCTAAAACAGGTGTAGAAAATAGTGACCGAGACGCGCTCCGCGGCCCCGCCTCTTCCCAACCACACCCACTTTTTAAGACAAGGCGTGTCTCAGATTGCAAATAAGTTTTGCGCCTCTGCTCCAGAAAAACGCCTAATATAGGAGTATTTCTGTTTAATAAATGACCCCCGAAGTTCAGACCACCCCATAAGACAATATAGCTAGGCTGGAGCCACTGATCTAAAGTGTGTTCTAATAAAGAGCAGCTGCTGTGTAAAGTATGGAGGAGAGAAGCGGCAGACAGGAGGAGAGCAGAGTTCACACTTCCGTAGCTCATAGCAGGTTTTTATTTTATGGTGCTGAATCTCATAATGCACTCCCCTAACCCACAGCGCCCCTGTACCCCGTCCTCCACGCCCGCCGTACCCTGTCCTCCGCGCCCCCCTGTAACCCCGTCCTCCGCGCCCCCCTGTAACCCCGTCCTCTGCGCCCCCCGCATCCAATCCTCCGTGCTCCCCCTGTAACCCCGTCCTCCGCGCCCCCCGCATCCAATCCTCCGTGCCCCCCCTGTAACCCCGTCCTCCGTGCCCCCCCTGTAACCCCGTCCTCCGTGCCCCCCCTGTAACCCCGTCCTTCGCGCCCCCCCCTGTACCCTCGTCCTCCGTGCCCCCCCTGTACCCTCGTCCTCCGTGCCCCCCTGTAACCCCGTCCTCCGCGCCCCCCTGTAACCCCGTCCTCCGCGCCCCCCGCATCCAATCCTCCGTGCCCCCCCTGTAACCCCGTCCTCCGCGCCCCCCGCATCCAATCCTCCGTGCCCCCCCTGTAACCCCGTCCTCCGTGCCCCCCCTGTAACCCCGTCCTTCGCGCCCCCCTGTAACACCGTCCTTCGTGCCCCCCCTGTAACCCCGTCCTCCGCGCCCCCCCCGTAACCCCGTCCTCCGCGGCCCCCCTGTAACCCCGTCCTCCGCGCCCCCCACCGTCACCCCGTCCTCCGCGCCCCCCGTACCCCCTCTGCGCACCCCGTCCTCCGCGCCCCCCGTACCCCCCCTGTACCCCGTCCTCCGCGCCCCCCCTGTAACCCCGTCCTCCGCGCCCCCCCTGTAACCCCGTCCTCCGCGCCCCCCCTGTAACCCCGTCCTCCGCGCCCCCCGTCCTCCGCGCCCCCCCCTGTACCCCGTACGCTCTGGTGTCATGTACTCAGCAGCATCTCTGAGCAGTCGATGAGTCGCTGTGAGGCCGACCTGAGAGACTCCGCTGTGTGGAAAATTGCTCCACAGCCGTCGTCCCCGCTGCGCGGCCGCTGATGCATCGTAATCTCTCCTCCCGCAGTGAGAAGGTCAAACCTGCTCCACATTCACAGCTCCAAAAACCAATTACAGCGAGGCATCCGCTCCCCGGGGCGCTGCACGCCTCAGCCTCTAAACCTATTAGCCGCTGTGCAATTATAAAGAAGACTGCAGGGAAGCCGCACAATCCGTCAGGTGAGGCGAGCGTCTGCAGCAGCGGAGCACAGCCATAGCGGGGGGCCGAGCAACACCCGAGGGCCCCGCACCAAAAATCATAAGAGACAAATGTGTGTACAAGAACGCCGCCTATCCATCACTAGAGATCAGCGGTGACATCACTGAGAATGCCGCCTATCACTAGAGATCAGCGGTGACATCACTGAGAATGCCGCCTATCACTAGAGATCAGCGGTGACATCACTGAGAATGCCGCCTATCCATTCACTAGAGATCAGCGGTGACATCCCTGAGAATGCCGCCTATCCATCACTAGAGATCAGCGGTGACATCACCGAGAATGCTGCCTATCACTAGAGATCAGCGGTGACATCACTGAGAATGCCGCCTATCACTAGAGATCAGCGGTGACATCACTGAGAATGTCGCCTATCACTAGAGATCAGCGGTGACATCACTGAGAATGCCGCCTATCCATTCACTAGATATCAGCGGTGCCATCACTGAGAATGCCGCCTATCCGGTCACTAGAGATCAGCGGTGATATCACTAAGAAAGCCGCCTATCCATTCACTAGAGATCAGCGGTGACATCCCTGAGAATGCCGCCTATCCATTCACTAGAGATCAGCGGTGCCATCACTGAGAATGCCGCCTATCCATTCACTAGAGATCAGCGGTGCCATCACTGAGAATGCCGCCTATCAGCTCATTAGACTTGAGCGCCGTTATTACCCCGAGCCTCTTTGATACTGATGCAGCAGATTCGATGGCGTCGCTGCGTAATTATAATGTGATAATGACTGGATGCGCCGCTCTCCACTATACCGGGCTGGCGGGGAGGCCGCACTGCCTCCAGTCAGCGGTTTCTGACCCGACCACCACCTTCCTTCGCGCTCTGCACAGATCTCTTCATTACTCACAAGACACAGCAGCAGTAATTCCTTTGTCAGCAGCTGGCAGGAGCGTGACATGAAGCGCACGCCGCCGGCGGAGTGTCAGCTGCTGGCGGGAAGGCACAGCCTGGTATACAGCTCCTCGGTGTCACACTGTAGAGGATGAGGAGCGTGTCATAGTGCTGGGGGAAGATGCTAGGAATGTGGATACCTCATCCAAAATATCTGTGCCCTTCAGCATTTACAGGGAGAAACAGGGCGGCAGTACCATCTGTGCCTACAGCATTTACAGGGAGGAACAGGGCGGCAGTACCATCTGTGCCTACAGCATTTACAGGGAGGAACAGGGCGGCAGTACCATCTGTGCCTACAGCATTTACAGGGAGGAACAGGGCGGCAGTACCATCTGTGCCTACAGCATTTACAGGGAGAAACAGGGCGGCAGTACTATCTGTGCCTACAGCATTTACAGGGAGAAACAGGGCGGCAGTACTATCTGTGCCTACAGCATTTACTGGGAGAAACAGGGCGGCAGTACCATCTGTGCCTACAGCATTTACAGGGAGAAACAGGGCGGCAGTACCATCTGTGCCTACAGCATTTACAGGGAGAAACAGGGCGGCAGTACCATCTGTGCCTACAGCATTTACAGGGAAAAACAGGGCGGCAGTACTATCTGTGCCTACAGCATTTACAGGGAAAAACAGGGCGGCAGTACTATCTGTGCCTACAGCATTTACAGGGAGGAACAGGGCGGCAGTAGCATCTGTGCCTACAGCATTTACAGGGAGGAACAGGGCGGCAGTACCATCTGTGCCTACAGCATTTACAGGGAGGAACAGGGCGGCAGTACCATCTGTGCCTACAGCATTTACAGGGAGAAACAGGGCGGCAGTAGCATCTGTGCCTACAGCATTTACAGGGAGAAACAGGGCGGCAGTAGCATCTGTGCCTACAGCATTTACAGGGAGGAACAGGGCGGCAGTACCATCTGTGCCTACAGCATTTACAGGGAGGAACAGGGCGGCAGTACCATCTGTGCCTACAGCATTTACAGGGAGAAACAGGGCGGCAGTACCATCTGTGCCTACAGCATTTACTGGGAGAAACAGGGCGGCAGTACCATCTGTGCCTACAGCATTTACAGGGAGGAACAGGGCGGCAGTACCATCTGTGCCTACAGCATTTACAGGGAAAAACAGGGCGGCAGTACTATCTGTGCCTACAGCATTTACAGGGAAAAACAGGGCGGCAGTACTATCTGTGCCTACAGCATTTACAGGGAAAAACAGGGCGGCAGTAGCATCTGTGCCTACAGCATTTACAGGGAGAAACAGGGCGGCAGTACTATCTGTGCCTACAGCATTTACATGGAGGAACAGGGCGGCAGTAGCATCTGTGCCTACAGCATTTACAGGGAGGAACAGGGCGGCAGTAGCATCTGTGCCTACAGCATTTACAGGGAGAAACAGGGCGGCAGTACCATCTGTGCCTACAGCATTTACAGGGAGAAACAGGGCGGCAGTACCATCTGTGCCTACAGCATTTACAGGGAGAAACAGGGCGGCAGTACCATCTGTGCCTACAGCATTTACAGGGAGAAACAGGGCGGCAGTACCATCTGTGCCTACAGCATTTACAGGGAGGAACAGGGCGGCAGTAGCATCTGTGCCTACAGCATTTACAGGGAGGAACAGGGCGGCAGTAGCATCTGTGCCTACAGCATTTACAAGGAGGAACAGGGCGGCAGTAGCATCTGTGCCTACAGCATTTACAGGGAGAAACAGGGCGGCAGTACCATCTGTGCCTACAGCATTTACAGGGAGAAACAGGGCGGCAGTACCATCTGTGCCTACAGCATTTACAGGGAGAAACAGGGCGGCAGTACCATCTGTGCCTACAGCATTTACTGGGAGAAACAGGGCGGCAGTACCATCTGTGCCTACAGCATTTACTGGGAGAAACAGGGCGGCAGTACCATCTGTGCCTACAGCATTTACAGGGAGGAACAGGGCGGCAGTACCATCTGTGCCTACAGCATTTACAGGGAGGAACAGGGCGGCAGTACTATCTGTGCCTACAGCATTTACAGGGAGGAACAGGGCGGCAGTACTATCTGTGCCTACAGCATTTACAGGGAGAAACAGGGCGGCAGTACCATCTGTGCCTACAGCATTTACAGGGAGGAACAGGGCGGCAGTACCATCTGTGCCTACAGCATTTACAGGGAGGAACAGGGCGGCAGTACCATCTGTGCCTACAGCATTTACAGGGAGGAACAGGGTGGCAGTACCATCTGTGCCTACAGCATTTACAGGGAGGAACAGGGCGGCAGTACCATCTGTGCCTACAGCATTTACAGGGAGAAACAGGGCGGCAATACCATCTGTGCCTACAGCATTTACAGGGAGGAACAGGGCGGCAGTACTATCTGTGCCTACAGCATTTACAGGGAGGAACAGGGCGGCAGTACTATCTGTGCCTACAGCATTTACAGGGAGGAACAGGGCGGCAGTACTATCTGTGCCTACATTGTAGCTGGCCAGCTAAGACCTGTCCTAGGTTGCTGGTATAGCTTATATGTTTACCTTAATACAGTTCCTTTGTTTGTGTGTTAAAGACAAAAGCAGAGTTATTTACTGTGACTCCATGTTTGGATGTCATATAACTGTTATATATATTGTGTTCATAGAAGCAGAAAAGATAATATGCCTTTAAGATTCATTATATAATGTAAGGTAAGCTCAATGACAGCAGAAACAACAGGAAGCTTAGGGTTAAACTGTTGTTGCTGGGCAGGAGTCTAGACCAATCACAGCCAGCCTCACACAGCCTGTGTGGGAGATTCCCCTAGCAGGAGCTGCTGGAATTATTATTCACCAGAGAGAGGAGCTGAACAGACAGACATTCACTCCACTAAGAGCTGTGTTTTATGGAAGCAGAGAGGCCAAAATAGGTATTTAAAACAGTTATATAATGTTCCTACTGTTAATATAGTGATTAGAACTGTATACTGAACCAGTTATATGTGTGTTTACTTACAGTTCCACCAATTGCAAACTACAAAGTTCACAATCCAAATTGCATACAACCATACCAGGTCATACTCAACCAATCTGCAAATAGTTACTGCTAACTGCATACTGCAAATTGCGACCTCAAATATACCTCAGATATTCCTCTCAGAGAGATCATAAAGTGCTTAAATAACTTAGAGTGAGAGAACAGATACTGAAGAGAGAAATAGATCCATCATTGTATGTTAAATGACAAGATTGAACAGTTGCACCACCATCTTATGCATACCGCCATCTTGTGATATCTTTTCACACGTGTATGTACATGGACTATCTGCTGTGGAGGCGGCAGTGTTATAGATGAAGAAAAGTTGAAGTTAATAAAGAAGTTATTTCCAGCATTTGTTGTGCTCTTTACACCGACTGTTTCCATAGGATGGCACTAGAGGAATTACTGAGTAACAGACGGTCTGGTCAGACTAAAAGTCACAGATATCAGAATTCTTCTAATGCCACAGCGCAAAAGGCACTTCATAGCGCTGCGCCCGCCACATACATCATTTAAAAGGGAGAAACAGGGCGGCAGTACTATCTGTACATATAGACCACCAAGACGGTAAAGGGTGTACTGCTTCTTACAGTATCTGTCAGACCTACACCCCACCACAGTAGATGGACAAGATCATCGGATCCATGTGCCCCCCCACTCCATGGTATAAGCTCATGCCCATGATGCCCCTTCCATGGCAGAGCACAGCAATGGTGAACATTTTAGAGACCAAGTGCCCAAACTGCAACCAAAAACCCACTTATTTATCGCAGAGTGCCAACACGGCAATTTCCCCTGAATACTACAGTCCAGTATAGTATATCTTACATGTGCCTACATTCAATGCGCTGCCCGTGCCGTACATGGTGCGCCCTGCGCTGCTTGTGCCACATATACTGCGCCCTGCGCTGCCCGTGCCACATATACTGCGCTGCCCGTGCCACATATACTGCGCCCTGCGCTGCCCGTGCCGTACATGGTGCGCCCTGCGCTGCTTGTGCCACATATACTGCGCCCTGCGCTGCCCGTGCCACATATACTGCGCCCTGCGCTGCCCGTGCCACATATACTGCGCCCTGCGCTGCCCGTGCCACATATACTGCGCCCTGCGCTGCCCGTGCCACATATACTGCGCCCTGCGCTGCCCGTGCCACATATACTGCACCCTGCGCTGCCCGTGCCACATATACTGCACCCTGCGCTGCCCGTGCCACATATAGTGCACCCTGCGCTGCCCGTGCCACATATACTGCGCCCTGCGCTGCCCGTGCCACATATACTGCGCCCTGCGCTGCCCGTGCCACATATACTGCGCCCTGCGCTGCCCGTGCCGCATATACTGCGCCCTGTGCCCCACATAGTGCGCCCTGCGCTGCCTGTGCCGCATATAGTGCACCCTGTGCCCCCTGTGCCGCATATAGTGCACCCTGTGCCCCACATAGTGCGCCCTGCGCTGCCTGTGCCGCATATAGTGCACCCTGTGCCCCACATAGTGCGCCCTGCGCTGCCCGTGCCGCATATAGTGCACCCTGTGCCCCACATAGTGCGCCCTGCGCTGCCCGTGCCGCATATAGTGCACCCTGTGCCCCACATAGTGTGCCCTGCGCTGATGAATGGCAGGAAAAGTCTAAGTCATATTGGTCCACCATAGACTTTTTCCAGGGTGAGGGTGCCCACAGAGTTGAGCGCTGAGTGCCCCCCGCTGCACCCGTGCCACAGGTTCGCCACCACTGACATAGCACATATGAGGCACATGTGGGAGGGAGGAATCACTGAAACCCGAGTCTCAGATCCATTCATCAACCTCCAGGCAGATTACCGACATTCCAGCGCCTCTGCCTCCTACCAGGCCCCGGCCAGCCACAACAAAGGCCTGGCTACAAGCCCAGGGGAAGGAAGGGACACAAAGCAGGGCTGCTGAGGGTTCTGGGGGGATCAACAGGACGTAGGGGAGGTGCAGGGGCAGCAGTGTGCGCCAAAGCTTCCCAGAGCGCCTGCCAGGTGTCTGTGGTTAACACTAGGGGGCGCTGGAGAGGGCGACAAAGAGGCCTGCCTCAGGGGAACCGGCTACCATTCCTCATGTAACTTAGTAAAATGGACCTGATGATGTGAAGATCCGGCTGAAACACACAGAACCAATGCCACAGATGATCCCCCCTACAGGGCACAGCCAAGAAATATCTGCATTACACTCCAGAGCTGCACTCACAATTCTGCAGGCGCCAGAGCTAAAATCTTCCAGCATTCCCTGATAGTTATGCACCTGCTCATAGCCTGGTGATTTTCACTCTACCCCCTTATTGTAGCTTAAAAAAAAATAAAAAAAATTTTTTTTTTTGGGGGGGGGGGGGGGGGGGGGGGGGAGATCTGTCTACAACTTTGCCGTTTCAAGTAAGGCCTCTTTCACACGGGCATCTTATTTTTGGCCTGGATAAGAGGCGTGTGCGTCGCGGGAACACGCGCGATTTTTCCGCGCGAGTTCAAAACATTGTAATGCGTTTTGCACTCGTGTGAGAAAAATCGCGCATGTTTGGTACCCAGACACGGACTTCTTCACAGAAGTTCGGGTTTGGAATCGGTGTTGTGTAGATTGTATTATTTCCCCTTATAACATGGTTATAAGGGAAAATAACAGCATTCTGAATACAGACTACATAGTACAATAGCGCTGGAGGGGTTAAAAAAAATAAAAAAATTAACTCACCTTCTCCTCTTGAACGCGTAGTTCCCGGTCTCTTCTTTACTAGCTGTGGGCTAAAGGACCTGTGGTGACGTCAGATCACATGCTCCAATTACATGGTCCATCACCGTGGCGATGGAGCATGTGATCTGACGTCACCACAGGTCCTTTAGCCCACAGCTCATCATTAAAGAAGAGACCGGGAACTACGCGATCAAGAGGAGAAGGCGAGTTAATTTTTATTTTATTTTTTAACCCCTCCAGCGCTATTATACTATGCAGTCTGTATTCAGAATGCTATTATTTTCCCTTATAACCATGTTATAAGGGAAAATAATACAGTGAATAGACTGTCACCTAGAAACCATGCGTGAAAATCGCACCGCATCCGCACTTGCTTGCGGATGCTTGCGATTTTCACGCAACCCCATTCACTTCTATGGGGCCTGCGTTACCTGAAAAACGCAGAATATAGAACATGCTGCGATTTTCACGCAACGCATAAGTGATGTGTGAAAATCACCGCTCATGTGAACAGCCCCATAGAAATGAATGGGTCCAGATTCAGTGCGGGTGCGATGCATTCAACTCACGCATCGCACCCGCGTGCAATACTCGCCCGTGTGAAAGGGGCCTAACAACTAGCAGAATTGTGAATGCAGCTCCAAAGCAGAGGACGGGCCGTACTTTAGGATCAGAAGGAGTTAAGTCATCTGATATATTCATAATGTGACTGCAGGTTATTTTAAACACTCATTTTCAGGAGGTTTAGGCTACTTTCACACTCGTGTCCATGACCGTTCAGATAACACAACCGTCTGCATCTGTTCAGAACGGATCTGTTTGTATTATCTGTAACACAGCCAGGACGGATCCGTTTTCTATTGTGCCAGATTGTGTCAGAGAAAACTGATCCATTGACTTACATTGTGTGCCAGGACGGATCCGCTCCCATTGACTTGCATTGTGTGCCAGGACGGATCCGAGCATGACTTGCATTGTGTGCCAGGACGGATCCGCTCCCATTGACTTGCATTGTGTGCCAGGACGGATCCGCTCCCATTGACTTGCATTGTGTGCCAGGACGGATCCGCTCCCATTGACTTGCATTGTGTGCCAGGACGGATCCGCTCCCATTGACTTGCATTGTGTGCCAGGACGGATCCGCTCCCATTGACTTGCATTGTGTGCCAGGACGGATCCGCTCCCATTGACTTGCATTGTGTGCCAGGACGGATCCGCTCCCATTGACTTGCATTGTGTGCCAGGACGGATCCGCTCCCATTGACTTGCATTGTGTGCCAGGACGGATCCGCTCCCATTGACTTGCATTGTGTGCCAGGACGGATCCGCTCCCATTGACTTGCATTGTGTGCCAGGACGGATCCGCTCCCATTGACTTGCATTGTGTGCCAGGACGGATCCGCTCCCATTGACTTGCATTGTGTGCCAGGACGGATCCGCTCCCATTGACTTGCATTGTGTGCCAGGACGGATCCGTTTCTATTGTGCCAGATTGTGTCAGAGAAAACGGATCCATTGACTTGCATTGTGTGCCAGGACGGATCCGCTCCCATTGACTTGCATTGTGTGCCAGGACGGATCCGCTCCCATTGACTTGCATTGTGTGCCAGGACGGATCCGCTCCCATTGACTTGCATTGTGTGCCAGGACGGATCCGCTCCCATTGACTTGCATTGTGTGCCAGGACGGATCCGCTCCCATTGACTTGCATTGTGTGCCAGGACGGATCCGCTTCCCATTGACTTGCATTGTGTGCCAGGACGGATCCGCTCCCATTGACTTGCATTGTGTGCCAGGACGGATCCGCTCCCATTGACTTGCATTGTGTGCCAGGACGGATCCGCTCCCATTGACTTGCATTGTGTGCCAGGACGGATCCGCTCCCATTGACTTGCATTGTGTGCCAGGACGGATCCGCTCCCATTGACTTGCATTGTGTGCCAGGACGGATCCGCTCCCATTGACTTGCATTGTGTGCCAGGACGGATCCGCTCCCATTGACTTGCATTGTGTGCCAGGACGGATCCGTTTTCTATTGTGCCAGATTGTGTCAGAGAAAACTGATCCATTGACTTGCATTGTGTGCCAGGACGGATCCGCTCCCATTGACTTGCATTGTGTGCCAGGACGGATCCGCTCCCATTGACTTGCATTGTGTGCCAGGACGGATCCGCTCCCATTGACTTGCATTGTGTGCCAGGACGGATCCGCTCCCATTGACTTGCATTGTGTGCCAGGACGGATCCGCTCCCATTGACTTGCATTGTGTGCCAGGACGGATCCGCTCCCATTGACTTGCATTGTGTGCCAGGACGGATCCGCTCCCATTGACTTGCATTGTGTGCCAGGACGGATCCGCTCCCATTGACTTGCATTGTGTGCCAGGACGGATCCGCTCCCATTGACTTGCATTGTGTGCCAGGACGGATCCGTTTTCTATTGTGCCAGATTGTGTCAGAGAAAACGGATCCATTGACTTGCATTGTGTGCCAGGACGGATCCGCTCCCATTGACTTGCATTGTGTGCCAGGACGGATCCGCTCCCATTGACTTGCATTGTGTGCCAGGACGGATCCGCTCCCATTGACTTGCATTGTGTGCCAGGACGGATCCGCTCCCATTGACTTGCATTGTGTGCCAGGACGGATCCGCTCCCATTGACTTGCATTGTGTGCCAGGACGGATCCGCTCCCATTGACTTGCATTGTGTGCCAGGACGGATCCGCTCCCATTGACTTGCATTGTGTGCCAGGACGGATCCGTTTTCTATTGTGCCAGATTGTGTCAGAGAAAACGGATCCATTGACTTGCATTGTGTGCCAGGACGGATCCGCTCCCATTGACTTGCATTGTGTGCCAGGACGGATCCGCTCCCATTGACTTGCATTGTGTGCCAGGACGGATCCGCTCCCATTGACTTGCATTGTGTGCCAGGACGGATCCGCTCCCATTGACTTGCATTGTGTGCCAGGACGGATCCGCTCCCATTGACTTGCATTGTGTGCCAGGACGGATCCGCTCCCATTGACTTGCATTGTGTGCCAGGACGGATCCGCTCCCATTGACTTGCATTGTGTGCCAGGACGGATCCGCTCCCATTGACTTGCATTGTGTGCCAGGACGGATCCGCTCCCATTGACTTGCATTGGTGCCAGGACGGATCCGCTCCCATTGACTTGCATTGTGTGCCAGGACGGATCCGCTCCCATTGACTTGCATTGTGTGCCAGGACGGATCCGCTCCCATTGACTTGCATTGTGTGCCAGGACGGATCCGCTCCCATTGACTTGCATTGTGTGCCAGGACGGATCCGCTCCCATTGACTTGCATTGTGTGCCAGGACGGATCCGCTCCCATTGACTTGCATTGTGTGCCAGGACGGATCCGCTCCCATTGACTTGCATTGTGTGCCAGGACGGATCCGCTCCCATTGACTTGCATTGTGTGCCAGGACGGATCCGTTCGGCTCAGTTTCGTCAGACGGACACCACAACGCTGCAGGCGGCCTCCAGAGTGGAATGCAGACTGATCGGAGGCGAACTGATGCATTCTGAGCGGATCCTTTTCCATTCAGAATGCATTACTGATCCGTTTTGGACCGCTGAGCCCTGAACAGATCTCACAAACGGAAACCAAAACGCCAGTGTGAACGTAGCCTCAACCCACGGCCCAAACAAGACTGCATGCTGTGACAAACACCTTGGCTCTGCGCTGCGCACTTTAGATGAGCGCGACTGCGCACGGTACACACAGTGGCTGCTCCCTCCTGTGATCTGTGAGGCTTCCACAGCCCCCTCGGCTGGTCGGCCGGCACATGCATCCACTACCATTTCAGCCGCAGCCTCAGGAGCGGCCAGCAGCAATTCTCACCAGATGTGTGAAACCCCTGTCAGCCTTCCAGCAAGGTAACTCCAGGTCAGGGGAGGCAGGAAGACAATGTGGGGACACCGAAGGCCCCTCCACCAGATGTGCGCTAACAAGGCGGCTGACCTCCCAGCTAATAAGGTCACTCGCTGGCTCCAGCCAGACGAGGGAACAACCAGGGTCTTGGCTCGGCTTCAGAATTCACTTGGCACAGACCGAGACTGCAGCTTCAGAGCAAGAGCTGCGAGAAGGAGGGGGAGATGATGGGGGTCCAGTGAGCTCCGCAGAGGGCTCATCCCACCATGCACAAGGGTCCACTACAGCCCAGCCCTGACGAGGACCCACTTCCCCAGAGAGTAAAGGGTTAAGCGGCTCCCAGGGAGAAGACTTCCAGGCATTCCTCCAGTTCTGTGATCTCAGGGGTGCAGTAGGCCCACCGCCACCATGACGAGCTGCTACCTGAGGACTGCCGCCTGCGCAGGGAGACCTTAACCCCTTACTGGCTGCACGAGGCCATCTTCACCTGGAAGGGAGCTAGTTACTGATAAACGTATGTACACAGACTGATCCGAAATCCTTCCACGCAGTAATAGTCAGCCCTTCCGAGCAGTCTGTGTCCTTGCCCAATCCCCCCGGTCCCAGGGCTGCAGTCTCATTAACGCGGGCTCCAGAATGTCTACTGGTCTGTGTGCGATATTGTCTCCGCTCCCTTCTCATTGAGGTGAACTCAGCGCAGGCAACATCTGAAACACAAACGTGAATAGCGAAATAATGTTCTCCTGTGCGGAGAAACATAAACAGCACATAAAGCGGAGCAGAGTCTGCCAATACCCCATAACCCCCATCAGTAAATGTGCCCCCCACCATACTGCCACTAGTACCCTGCCAGGACCGCAAGACAAGCAAAGCCACTACTGCATAATAATGTACGACCCACAGACCTCTGACCCTATAGAAGATACAGCCTGTGTTATACTCCAGAGCTGCACTCACTATTCTGCGGGTGCAGTCACTGTGTACATACATTACTTATCCTGTACCGATCCTGAGTTACATCCTGTATTATACTCCAGAGCTGCACTCTCTATTCTGCTGGTGCAGTCACTGTGTACATACATTACTGATCCTGTACTGATCCTGAGTTACATCCTGTATTATACCCCAGAGCTGCACTCACTATTCTGCTGGTGCAGTCACTGTGTACATACATTACTTATCCTGTACTGATCCTGAGTTACATCCTGTATTATACTCCAGAGCTGCACTCACTATTCTGATGCTGCAGTCACTGTGTACATACATTACTTATCCTGTACCGATCCTGAGTTACATCCTGTATTATACTCCAGAGCTGCACTCTCTATTCTGCTGGTGCAGTCACTGTGTACATACATTACTGATCCTGTACTGATCCTGAGTTACATCCTGTATTATACCCCAGAGCTGCACTCACTATTCTGCGGGTGCAGACACTGTGTACATACATTACTTATCCTGTACTGATCCTGAGTTACATCCTGTATTATACTCCAGAGCTGCACTCACTATTCTGATGCTGCAGTCACTGTGTACATGCATTACTTATCCTGTACTGATCCTGAGTTACATCCTGTATTATACTCCAGAGCTGCACTCACTATTCTGATGCTGCAGTCACTGTGTACATGCATTACTTATCCTGTACTGATCCTGAGTTACATCCTGTATTATACTCCAGAGCTGCACTCACTATTCTGCTGGTGCAGTCACTGTGTACATACATTACTTATCCTGTACTGATCCTGAGTTACATCCTGTATTATACCCCAGAGCTGCACTCACTATTCTGCTGGTGCAGTCACTGTGTACATACATTACTTATCCTGTACTGATCCTGAGTTACATCCTGTATTATACCCCAGAGCTGCACTCACTATTCTGCTGGTGCAGTCACTGTGTACATACATTACTTATCCTGTACTGATCCTGAGTTACATCCTGTATTATACTCCAGAGCTGCACTCACTATTCTGCGGGTGCAGACACTGTGTACATACATTACTTATCCTGTCCTGATCCTGAGTTACATCCTGTATTATACTCCAGAGCTGCACTCACTATTCTGCTGGTGCAGTCACTGTGTACATACATTACTTATCCTGTACCGATCCTGAGTTGCATCCTGTATTATACTCCAGAGCTGCACTCACTATTCTGCTGGTGCAGTCACTGTGTACATACATTACTTATCCTGTACCGATCCTGAGTTACATCCTGTATTATACTCCAGAGCTGCACTCACTATTCTGCTGGTGCAGTCACTGTGTACATACATTACTTATCCTGTACTGATCCTGAGTTGCATCCTGTATTATACTCCAGAGCTGCACTCACTATTCTGCTGGTGCAGTCACTGTGTACATACATTACTTATCCTGTACTGATCCTGAGTTACATCCTGTATTATACTCCAGAGCTGCACTCACTATTCTGCTGGTGCAGTCACTGTGTACATTACATTACTTATCCTGTACTGATCCTGAGTTACATCCTGTATTATACTCCAGAGCTGCGCTCACTATTCTGCTGGTGCAGTCACTGTGTACATACATTACTTATCCTGTACTGATCCTGAGTTACATCCTGTATTACACTCCAGAGCTGCACTCACTATTCTGCTGGTGCAGTCACTGTGTACATACATTACTTATCCTGTACTGATCCTGAGTTACATCCTGTATTATACTCCAGAGCTGCACTCACTATTCTGATGCTGCAGTCACTGTGTACATGCATTACTTATCCTGTACTGATCCTGAGTTACATCCTGTATTATACCCCAGAGCTGCACTCACTATTCTGCTGGTGCAGTCACTGTGTACATACATTACTTATCCTGTACTGATCCTGAGTTACATCCTGTATTATACCCCAGAGCTGCACTCACTATTCTGCTGGTGCAGTCACTGTGTACATACATTACTTATCCTGTACTGATCCTGAGTTACATCCTGTATTATACTCCAGAGCTGCACTCACTATTCTGCGGGTGCAGACACTGTGTACATACATTACTTATCCTGTCCTGATCCTGAGTTACATCCTGTATTATACTCCAGAGCTGCACTCACTATTCTGCTGGTGCAGTCACTGTGTACATACATTACTTATCCTGTACCGATCCTGAGTTGCATCCTGTATTATACTCCAGAGCTGCACTCACTATTCTGCTGGTGCAGTCACTGTGTACATACATTACTTATCCTGTACCGATCCTGAGTTACATCCTGTATTATACTCCAGAGCTGCACTCACTATTCTGCTGGTGCAGTCACTGTGTACATACATTACTTATCCTGTACTGATCCTGAGTTGCATCCTGTATTATACTCCAGAGCTGCACTCACTATTCTGCTGGTGCAGTCACTGTGTACATACATTACTTATCCTGTACTGATCCTGAGTTACATCCTGTATTATACTCCAGAGCTGCACTCACTATTCTGCTGGTGCAGTCACTGTGTACATTACATTACTTATCCTGTACTGATCCTGAGTTACATCCTGTATTATACTCCAGAGCTGCGCTCACTATTCTGCTGGTGCAGTCACTGTGTACATACATTACTTATCCTGTACTGATCCTGAGTTACATCCTGTATTACACTCCAGAGCTGCACTCACTATTCTGCTGGTGCAGTCACTGTGTACATACATTACTTATCCTGTACTGATCCTGAGTTACATCCTGTATTATACTCCAGAGCTGCACTCACTATTCTGATGCTGCAGTCACTGTGTACATGCATTACTTATCCTGTACTGATCCCGAGTTACATCCTGTATTACACTCCAGAGCTGCACTCACTATTCTGCTGGTGCAGTCACTGTGTACATACATTACTTATCCTGTACTGATCCTGAGTTACATCCTGTATTATACTCCAGAGCTGCACTCACTATTCTGATGCTGCAGTCACTGTGTACATGCATTACTTATCCTGTACTGATCCCGAGTTACATCCTGTATTACACTCCAGAGCTGCACTCACTATTCTGCTGGTGCAGTCACTGTGTACATACATTACTTATCCTGTACTGATCCTGAGTTACATCCTGTATTACACTCCAGAGCTGCACTCACTATTCTGCTGGTGCAGTCACTGTGTACATACATTACTTATCCTGTACTGATCCTGAGTTACATCCTGTATTATACTCCAGAGCTGCGCTCACTATTCTGCTGGTGTAGTCACTGTGTACATACATTACTTATCCTGTACTTATCCTGAGTTACATCCTGTATTATACTCCAGAGCTGCACTCACTATTCTGCTGGTGCAGTCACTGTGTACATACATTACTCATCCTGTACTGATCCTGAGTTACATCCTGTATTATACTCCAGAGCTGCACTCACTATTCTGCTGGTGCAGTCACTGTGTACATACATTACTTATCCTGTACTGATCCTGGGTTACATCCTGTATTATACTCCAGAGCTGCACTCACTATTCTGCTGGTGCAGTCACTGTGTACATACATTACTTATCCTGTACTGATCCCGAGTTACATCCTGTATTACACTCCAGAGCTGCACTCACTATTCTGCTGGTGCAGTCACTGTGTACATACATTACTTATCCTGTACTGATCCTGAGTTACATCCTGTATTATACTCCAGAGCTGCACTCACTATTCTGCTGGTGCAGTCACTGTGTACATACATTACTTATCCTGTACTGATCCTGGGTTACATCCTGTATTATACCTCAGAGCTGCACTCCCTATTCTGCTGGTGCAGTCACTGCTGTACTCACTGTAGCATACAGTATGTACACAATGAAACCAGCTGAAGAGAGCGCAGCTCTGCAGTACAGTAACACTATCAGGAAAAGTGGCTCATGGTTTCAGGAGAACTTTCTAATAAGAATTGATAATTAAAAAGTGCAAAAACCGATCTTCTGTAACAAGGGATCAGACAGATCGTCTCTTTTGATGGTCGTCACATTTCTGCCATAATATCATCATTCAATATATTTATTAATACTTTACTTATAGATTCACATTTACATTCTACTCCAATCACATCCAGAGCTGTGCTCACAATCCTGACGGACTGCAGTGCCTACTGAAAACCAATGACAGTTTTACGGCTATGTCTTACTATAAACAGCTGTCTACTGCCAAGGTCAACCAGTAGAAGTTTGAGCGCTGCTCTGGATGTGGCTGGAGTATAAGCCAAGATGAAAGTCAAGATCTGTTTGAGATAAGCAAAGTCCATGTAAAGTGAGTCATCATCGGGTGGAGATTTACAGTATGTGCTTTGATGGATACTATGGGGACCCCCTGCGCTGTACGGAGGGGCAGCACAGGCCCGGACCTCCCCGTTCTCCCCCTTTTCCAGTACCGGCGCCTATGACTTTCTTTGTTTTGATGCTATAAAACAAACCAGATGCCTCCCTAATCCCCACAGATGGAGAGGATTTGCAAACACATCCAGAGTGTTCCCGGTTGGGAGTCTGAGCGGCTACCACAAGTCCTGACGGCAGGAGCCGGGGGGCCAGGCTGTCACATGGGGGGGACACGGGTGCAACCGGATCCTTACGTCCAGATCTCAAACTGACAAGGTGTTAACGTTTGCCTATGTGTCTCAGCTCACAGTGCTGGAGAGGTCAGGATAGCCACAATTAACCCCTGGGAGACCAGCTCCGAAGACTATCCACCCAATGACAGGGGCCTGGCACTGCATCGAGTACATAAGCTCTACTAGAAGGAAAATAAAATTTCCACTCAATGACACAAAGCAGAGATCTTCGGCGAGACGCTGCAAACATGTAGGTTTCATTATGAAAAGACTGCATAAGCCAAACACATCCAACATGACAAGTGGGAATGTCAGCGGAAGAGGGGCTGAAAACAGAAGGGTATGCAGAATGTGGGGTGGTCCGAGGCGGCGGGGTCCCCGCACCCTCCACCTACTGGAATTATCCTCCCTGGCTCAGCCACAGGCCGTCTACAGGGGAGCCCGGGGCAGCAGAGACTGGGTGCTTGGAGGGCTGCCAGTCCCAATGATGGCTGGTACCAGGGGACAGAGAGGTGTTCAGCCAGGAACAGCAATAATCCAGTAATGAGGTCCCCGAGGAGATCCTCACCACAAGCAGTAACAGGGCAGAGACGTCTGCAGAGCAGAGACCTGCAGAAAAGGTGCAAATCCAAGGAGCGACTCCTGAAGACGCCTTCACCGACAAGACTAGAGACCGGGAACCAGGAGCAGAAACCTTCTGAGAGACATCTGATCCTACTGCGTGTACGTGCAGACCGCACAGTACCACTTCTCCTGTATATATACACTGCACAGTACCACTTCTCCAGTCCTGTATACCGGGTGTAATCCTCAGTATCTGCTCTTATTCTGTATATATACACTGCACAGTACCACTTCTGTCCTGTATATATACACTGCACAGTACCACTTCTCCTGTATATATACACTGCACAGTACCACTTCTCCTGTATATATACACTGCACAGTACCACTTCTCCTGTCCTGTATACCGGGTGTAATCCTCAGTATCTGCTCTTATTCAGTATATATACACCGCACAGTACCACTTCTGTCCTGTATATATACACTGCACAGTACCACTTCTCCTGTATATATACACTGCACAGTACCACTTCTGTCCTGTATATACACACTGCACAGTACCACTTCTGTCCTGTATATACACACTGCACAGTACCACTTCTGTCCTGTATATACACACTGCACAGTACCACTTCTCCTGTCCTGTATACCGGGTGTAATCCTCAGTATCTGCTCTTATTCTGTATATATACACTGCACAGTACCACTCCTCCTGTCCTGTATACTGGGTGTAATCCTCAGTATCTGCCCTTATTCTGTATCTATATACACTGCACAGTACCACTTCTCCTGTCCTGTATACCGGGTGTAATCCTCAGTATCTGCTCTTATTCTGTATCTATATACACTGCACAGTACCACTTCTCCTGTCCTGTATACTGGGTGTAATCCTCAGTATCTGCTCTTATTCTGTATATATACACTGCACAGTACCACTTCTCCTGTCCTGTATACTGGGTGTAATCCTCAGTGTCTGCTCTTATTCTGTATATATATACACTGCACAGTACCACTTCTCCTGTCCTGTATACTGGGTGTAATCCTCAGTATCTGCTCTTATTCTGTATATATACACTGCACAGTACCACTTCTCCTGTCCTGTATACCGGGTGTAATCCTCAGTATCTGCTCTTATTCTGTATATACACACTGCACAGTACCACTTCTCCTGTCCTGTATACTGGGTGTAATCCTCAGTATCTGCTCTTATTCTGTATATATATACACTGCACAGTACCACTTCTCCTGTCCTGTATACTGGGTGTAATCCTCAGTATCTGCCCTTATTCTGTATATACAGACTGCACAGTACCACTTCTCCTGTCCTGTATACCGGGTATAATCCTCAGTATCTGCTCTTATTCTGTATATATATACACTGCACAGTGCCACTTCTCCTGTCCTGTATACTGGGTGTAATCCTCAGTATCTGCTCTTATTCTGTATATATACACTGCACAGTACCACTTCTCCTGTCCTGTATACCGGGTGTAATCCTCAGTATCTGCTCTTATTCTGTATATACGGACACTGCACAGTACCACTTCTCTCCTGTATACCGGGTGTAATCCTCAGTATCTGCTCTTATTCTGTATATATACACACTGCACAGTACCACTTCTCCTGTCCTGTATACTGGGTGTAATCCTCAGTATCTGCTCTTATTCTGTATATATATACACTGCACAGTACCACTTCTCCTGTCCTGTATACCGGGTGTAATCCTCAGTATCTGCTCTTATTCTGTATATATATACACTGCACAGTACCACTTCTCCTGTCCTGTATACTGGGTGTAATCCTCAGTATCTGCTCTTATTCTGTATATATATACACTGCACAGTACCACTTCTCCTGTCCTGTATACCGGGTGTAATCCTCAGTATCTGCTCTTATTCTGTATATATACACTGCACAGTACCACTTCTCCTGTATACCGGGTGTAATCCTCAGTATCTGCTCTTATTCTGTATATATATACACTGCACAGTACCACTTCTCCTGTCCTGTATACCGGGTGTAATCCTCAGTATCTGCTCTTATTCTGTATATATACACTGCACAGTACCACTTCTCCTGTATACCGGGTGTAATCCTCAGTATCTGCTCTTATTCTGTATATATACACACTGCACAGTACCACTTCTCCTGTCCTGTATACTGGGTGTAATCCTCAGTGTCTGCTCTTATTCTGTATATATATACACTGCACAGTACCACTTCTCCTGTCCTGTATACTGGGTGTAATCCTCAGTATCTGCTCTTATTCTGTATATATACACTGCACAGTACCACTTCTCCTGTCCTGTATACCGGGTGTAATCCTCAGTATCTGCTCTTATTCTGTATATACACACTGCACAGTACCACTTCTCCTGTCCTGTATACTGGGTGTAATCCTCAGTATCTGCTCTTATTCTGTATATATATACACTGCACAGTACCACTTCTCCTGTCCTGTATACTGGGTGTAATCCTCAGTATCTGCCCTTATTCTGTATATACAGACTGCACAGTACCACTTCTCCTGTCCTGTATACCGGGTATAATCCTCAGTATCTGCTCTTATTCTGTATATATATACACTGCACAGTGCCACTTCTCCTGTCCTGTATACTGGGTGTAATCCTCAGTATCTGCTCTTATTCTGTATATATACACTGCACAGTACCACTTCTCCTGTCCTGTATACCGGGTGTAATCCTCAGTATCTGCTCTTATTCTGTATATACGGACACTGCACAGTACCACTTCTCTCCTGTATACCGGGTGTAATCCTCAGTATCTGCTCTTATTCTGTATATATACACACTGCACAGTACCACTTCTCCTGTCCTGTATACTGGGTGTAATCCTCAGTATCTGCTCTTATTCTGTATATATATACACTGCACAGTACCACTTCTCCTGTCCTGTATACCGGGTGTAATCCTCAGTATCTGCTCTTATTCTGTATATATATACACTGCACAGTACCACTTCTCCTGTCCTGTATACTGGGTGTAATCCTCAGTATCTGCTGTATCCCGCATACACACTGCACAGTACCACTTCTCCCTCCCTGTAATCCCCTGTTCCTATGCAGACACATTCTCATTTCCTATGGTATGATGAATACTAATATGTGTCGTGGCGCTTGCACAGGAGAACTTCTCCCTCGGCGGTATTAAGCACAGCCCTGGACCTCTGCCGGCTTGGGAAGGTGGCGGCCTGGTTACATCCCAGCGTTTTAAGCCAGGGTCCCAGCATCGGGATCCGTAAATCCCGGTAAACGTATGGCAGGTGTTCACAAACCACTAATCTCACATGTCCGTGCAGCCTCCTATGATGGCCGAGCTCCCAGAAAAGTGCCGCCCATCTGCTACCTGTGCCCGAGAACAGGAGCGCTGCTCTGGAGCTGTCCGAGAATTAGTGGATCTGCGATTTGCTCCATAAACAACCAAACGGGGCTCTCAGATTACAGCAATAAAGCAATAGTCTGCACACCAGACTGACACATTGTAACAAAACATCAGGGCAGCGCAGATATGGATTTGCTAGGCTGGACACAATCGTGACAAACCCCCAGCTGTGAGCAGCATTAGGCCTTAACAGGATTTGTCACTGACAGCAAGCAGAGATGAAATCTGTGAACACCTTGTCTTCTGGGATACAGAACAGCCCTGGACTGTTAGCTCTTGGGACAAGCAGTTGCTGCTGCATCTATGAACTAGTGGTTACTTTGTCTGCTAATGTGACGTCAGCGGTGCCAGACGAGTGTCCAACAAGACGCCATACCCCCAGGGAGCGGAAATATAACAGACCCCTAAAAATCAACCCCAAAATATGACACTGGCCAAACGCACACACGTCAATCTAACACGCAGCGGTTCTTAAAGGGACGGTTCAGTGCGGAAATTAAGCTTTACCATCGTATGATGAAAATGCCAAATTGGTCGATACCCAGATTTCTCAGAAATGGATAGAACCCAAAAAGGGCTGGATAGAATTAAATGATATTTAAAGGCGATCTCCATAATTAGAAAAAAATAAAAAGGGCTGTTTTCTTCAAAAAACAGTGCCACACCTGTCCACAGGATGTGTGCAGTATTGCAGCTTGGCCTAACTCACTTCACACGTGTGGCGCTGCTTCTGGAAGAAAGCAGCCATGTTGTAAGAGGCTGCCCGAAGGGTTTGGGATTTAGAAGGCGAAGATCGGCCCCAGTTACACCTCGTAACCGCAGCAAAATAGAGGCGAGGTGTTTGCCTGTTCACGTGGCCTCAGGACACGAGGGCAACACAAGCGACCAGTCTCACATATTCCCCTCTATTATGTGACACTTTCTGCTGCTGCCTCACATAGTTTCCGCTTGAAAGTTGACCTGACACCATGAATTTAACAGAATCCATCACTCAGAGACCTCAAGAGACAGTGGGGTTAAGACCTGACCACAGGCTGCAAGAGAAACAGCAAAACCGCCAGCAACACTGTCACAAAGTAACAGAGCTGCATACATTACTCATCCTGTACTGATCCTGAGTTACATCCTGTATTATACTCCAGAGCTGCACTCACTATTCTGCTGGTGCAGTCACTGTGTACATACATTACTCATCCTGTACTGATCCTGAGTTACATCCTGTATTATACTCCAGAGCTGCACTCACTATTCTGCTGGTGCAGTCACTGTGTACATACATTACTTATCCTGTACTGATCCTGAGTTACATCCTGTATTATACTCCAGAGCTGTACTCACTATTCTGCTGGTGCAGTCACTGTGTACATACATTACTTATCCTGTACTGATCCTGAGTTACATCCTGTATTATACTCCAGAGCTGCACTCACTATTCTGCTGGTGCAGTCACTGTGTACATACATTACTTATCCTGTACTGATCCTGAGTTACATCCTGTATTATACTCCAGAGCTGCACTCACTATTCTGCTGGTGGAGTCACTGTGTACATACATTACTTATTCTGTACTGATCCTGAGTTACATCCTGTATTATACTCCAGAGCTGCACTCACTATTCTGCTGGTGCAGTCACCGTGTACATACATTACTTATCCTGTACTGATCCTGAGTTACATCCTGTATTATACTCCAGAGCTGCACTCACTATTCTGCTGGTGCAGTCACTGTGTACATACATTACTTATCCTGTACTGATCCTGAGTTACATCCTGTATTATCCTCCAGAGCTGCACTCACTATTCTGCTGGTGCAGTCACTGTGTACATACATTACTTATTCTGTACTGATCCTGAGTTACATCCTGTATTATACTCCAGAGCTGCACTCACTATTCTGCTGGTGCAGTCACCGTGTACATACATTACTTATCCTGTACTGATCCTGAGTTACATCCTGTATTATACTCCAGAGCTGCACTCACTATTCTGCTGGTGCAGTCACTGTGTACATACATTACTTATCCTGTACTGATCCTGAGTTACATCCTGTATTATCCTCCAGAGCTGCACTCACTATTCTGCTGGTGCGGTCACTGTGTACATACATTACTTATCCTGTACCGATCCTGAGTTACATCCTGTATTATACTCCAGAGCTGCACTCACTATTCTGCTGGTGCAGTCACTGTGTACATACATTACTTATCCTGTACTGATCCTGAGTAAGGCCCCTTTCACACGGGCGAGATTTCCGTGCGGGTGCGATGCGTGAGTTGAACGCATTGCACCCGCACTGAATCCTGACCCATTCATTTCTATGGGGCTGTTCACATGAGCGGTGATTTTCACGCAACACTTATGCGTTGCGTGAAAATCGCAGCATGTTCTATATTCTGCGTTTTTCACGTAACGCAGGTCCCATAGAAATGAATGGGGTTGCGTGAAAATCGCAAGCATCCGCAAGCAAGTGCGGATGCGGTGCGATTTTCACGCATGGGTTCTAGGTGACAGTCTATTCACTGTATTATTTTCCCTTATAACATGGTTATAAGGGAAAATAATAGCATTCTGAATACAGAATGCTTAGTATAATAGTGCTGGGAGGGTTAAAAAAAAAAAAAAAGTTAACTCACCTTATCCCCATGATCGCCTAGTTCCCGGTCGGTCTGTTCTTTAGCTGTGACTAAAGGACCTGTGGTGATGTCAGATCACATGCTCCATCACCATGGTGATGGACCATGTGATTGGAGCATGTGATCTGACATCACCAAAGGTCATTCAGCCCAAGCCCACAGCTAAAGAAGAGACCGACCGGGAACTACACGATCATGGGGATAAGGTGAGGTAACGTGTTTATTTTTTTTTAACCCTTCCAGCGCTATTGTACTATGCATTCTGTATTCAGAATGCTATTATTTTCCCTTATAACCATGTTATAAGGGAAAATAATAGAATCTTCAGAACATCAATCCCAAGCCCGAACTTCTTTGAAGAAGTTCGGGTTTGGGTACCAAACATGCGCGATTTTTCTCACGCGAGTGCAAAACGCATTACAATGTTTTGCACTCGCGCGGAAAAATCGCGGGTGTTTCCGCAACGCACCCGCACATTTTTCCGCAACGCCCGTGTGAAACCAGCCTTACATCCTGTATTATACTCCAGAGCTGCACTCACTGTTCTGCTGGTGCAGTCACTGTGTACATACATTACTTATCCTGTACTGATCCTGAGTTACATCCTGTATTATACTCCAGAGCTGCACTCACTATTCTGCTGGTGCAGTCACTGTGTACATACATTACTTATCCTGTACTGATCCTGAGTTACATCCTGTATTATACTCCAGAGCTGCACTCACTATTCTGCTGGTGCAGTCACTGTGTACATACATTACTTATCCTGTACTGACCCTGAGTTACATTCTGTATTATACTCCAGAGCTGCACTCACTATTCTGCTGGTGCACGGTGGGTCAGACAGATGTGACGCACACGGGGCCCGGCTCAGACCCGGATATACACATACACAAATTCTCCTCACGTTGCCGGTTACTGAGTCACTGTATTCCAAAAACGGTGGAGTTAACCCATTAAGTGACGGCGGTGGTGAGTCAGCACAAGAATGCGGCGTGAAGACTCCCCTCACAGCAGCACTCACTTCTGAGGAAGCAGATTACAGAGGAACAGGAAAGTCGGGACAATGGGTCGCCCTCTGAAACTGGGGAGTAAAGGGCATAATCGGAGGCATGGGACAATCCTTGCTGCCATGTGGCTGCCGTTAGGACTCCTACAGGGGCGAGCACCCAGCTTTCCCAGAATCCTGAATACATCCAACACTTGTATCACTACAGAGGGGAAGTGACTGCTACTAAGGCTGGGTTCACACCTGAGCGTTCCTACGCGCTGTAAAACGCTCAACAAGGAGAAACCAATGATTCCCTATAGGAATGGTTCTCACCTGAGCGTTTTACAGCGCGTACGATCGCGCTGTAAAACGCCTGACGCCCCAAGAAGTACAGGAGCTTCTTTGGGGCGTCTTGTCGCGCGTTCCCATACATAGACTTCAGCGGGAACACGCGACAATGGGCGTTTGCTTGTCTCTGTATGCGCGATTGCAAACGCTGGTACAATCGCGCATACAGAGCGCTCCTTTCAGAACACTCAGGTGTGAACCCAGCGTCAGGGTCTCACAGCGGTCATGTTTTATAGGCAGACCCATGTAGTAAGTCTTCACAGCTGAGGGTTTGTTACTAGTGCAGACAATGCTCTGAGCTAAGCACACCAGCAGCACAAATCTCTCTTGTTACAATGTATCAGTGCAGGTAAAATGTATCAGCCGGTGGATGGGACGGTGTCATCTTGTGGCCGGTCCAGCAGGGCCCCGCTCATCCCTGCGTCATCACAAAGACTCTCTGTGCAGGGAAGCGGGGTAAGAGTCCCGGGACAATGACATCACCCACAGCAAGATAGCGACTCAACCCATGAATGGGCCGATCTGTTCCCCTGAAATCCGGCCTCAAGGACCCGCTTGTTTCCTTGTCCCCATCCCCAGCCATATTTCACAATCACCTCTGAGTATGGCAGGCAGGATGGGAAAAGCCGTGCAGGAAAATCCCACCGATGTGGACCCCCCAAGACCCCCGCCATAGCAGACAGTCTCTCCAGATTAACCCTTTCCCTGCAAATAAGAAGCCAGGTACAGGTCACCGAGCTGTGCTTAAGTGCAATATGATGAGCCGCGATGACATTACCCTATTTGGGGAAGGGGGTCACATGAGGCACCTTGGGTACATACACCCCCACACATCAGCAATTTGGTGATTTTCATGCCACTGAAGTCCCATAAACTGCAATCTATCATGCAAAAATAATGATGCGTTAATCTGCCATGGAGCCCCGGCTAAAAGAAATGTAAATGAAGCTCCACTGTTTTCAAGATCTCTTCTTGCTGTCAATTAAAGGAAACAATGGGGTGCTATGACAGTTTTTGGTATAAACCAAGTTGTAAGACTCCGTTTTGCAACTTTTTAAACGCTTGTGTGACAATATTTTGCTGCACAGTTGCTCGCCAATTGGCACAATCTACGCACTGCTCCTGAGAAGTGTGTTACAATGTATCAGTCTAGAGCAGGGATGCCCAACCTGCGGCTCTCCAGCTGTTGCAAAACTACAACTCCCAGCATGCCCGGACAGCCTACAGTTATCAGCCTACAGCAGGGCATGATGGGAGTTGTAGTTTTACAACAGCTGGAGGGCCGCAGGTTGAGCATGCCTGGTCTAGAGGCTTTAGATCAGGGTTTCTTAACTCCGGTCCTTGGGACCCACCCACAGAATGAATACCGGAGGTAAGTCCTGATACATGGACACTAATTATATCACCTGCTCAATTATTTTCTATACAAATCGTGGTCTAAATTGCTGTGCATCGCTTTATGGCGCAATTTTTGTAACTGCATAAAAATTGCACCTCCTTGGAGTAGATTCACACAAAATCTGCCGCATTTCATGGAGCTTAACCGCTAGCCGGCTCCGACTGCCGCCTTCTGAGGGGTCTGCACGGTAGGATTTCTTGTGACTGCCGCAGCGATCCTATTCTTTTCTATGGGATCACCGCTACTCTTCGATCCTGGCAGCGACCAGCGTCCCCGTGTAGCCCTGGACTAACTCCACCATGAATGGACCTGTACATTTTTGGCACGGTCTGTAAAAAAAAGCATGCAAAAATCCTTGGCCGCATGAATTGCCACACAGCCTCCCATTGAAAGTGGTTTTAGCGCATATCCGGCACGTTAAAAAAAAAAAAAAACACTCCCTAATGATCCCCACTGCTCAGCTGGACCGGAAGCAATCAGACATTTAACGGCTCTCGGTCGCCCTTTCTTCTAGGAAGGCCGATCCAGCAGATCCAGCTCCGATCGCTCAGAAATGGATGAAGATTTTGCAGCTGCAGAACAGATGGGAGCGAATGCATCGGAGACCCACAGCTGAGCGCGGTCACGGGTCATGCCACTTGGTGGGATGAGCGAACTTGGGTTTCAAGTTCTACGTACAAGGTTCGGGCTCTTTAAGAATTCCGTTATGGATTCCGCTACCATGGAGGATAAAGGAATTCTTAGAGAACCTGAACCTTGTACGCCGAACTTGAAACCCTATCAACCTGGATCCCATGAGGCTCCCAGTATTACAGGGGGGCAATGATACATAGACAGATATATGGCTACATTGTATCAGTAAACACAGCCAGGACTACACCTGCTGCCACTACCCCCACCATTACAAGGAAATAACCAGTTAGGGCTCATGCACACGAGCATGCGTTTCATGTCGCAGTCCGTAATGCACGGGCACCGTCCATATGCACTGCATTGGTGACTTGAATTGGTCCGCAATCTGTAAGAGACTGCACGAATTGCAAAATAAAATAGGACATTTTCTATTATTTTGTGGTGAGGAGGCACAGACTGAAATCCCACGGAAGCGCTTGGAATTGCAGATCCATTCAAGTCAATGGGTCCGCATCCCTGATACAGATTGCACACAGAAGGTGCCTGTATATTGCAAACCCGCTGTCTGCGGTCCGCAATACCGGCATGGGGAACAGACGCTCGTGTGCATGAGCCTAGTAATCCCGTGGGGGTGAGCAGTGACCATCCTGCACTCGCACTCCACCCGGAAGCATAGCAGTAAGCCATATCTGTTCCCAGCACTTCCATCAAATGTGGCCGCCACCTGTGGATCTCTGACAAAGCGTCACCGCGGAGTGCACAACATCAGAGGTGGTAACTCTGGAGCTCCCCTTTAAGGATACCTTATGATGATGAATACAGGATCTTCCTATGCCATGTGCACCTCAGTACCTTCCAACACAGGTCCTAATCACAGAAAGCTACCTGCAGCTGGGGGGAGGGGGAAGACACTTTCCTGTGCACACCAAACTTCCTGCTCAGTAATTAAGAGTACTTTCACACTAGCGTTATTATTTTCCGGCGCTGAGTTCCGTCCTAGGGGCTCAATACCGGAAAAGAACTGATCAGTTTTATCCCCATGCATTCTGAATGGAGAGCGATCCGATCAGGACGTCTTCAGTTCAGTCTTTTTGACTGTTCAGGACGGAGATAATACCGCAGCAGGCTACGTTATTATCTCTGCCCAAAGATCTGGAACACTTTCCCATTTAAATGCATTAATGCCGGATCCGGTAAAACGGATCCGGCATTGCCATCTGCGCATGCTCAGACCGATAAAAAATTTACACAGACGGATCCGCCATTTAAATGCATTTGTCAGACGGATCGGGATCCTGATCCGTCTGACAAATGCCCCCAGTTTGCGTCCTTATTGCCAGATCCGGCGGGCAGTTCCGGCGACGGAACTGCCTGCCGGAATCCTCTGCCGCAAGTGTGAAAGTAGGCCAAGGCCACTGCCGCAAGCCTTGCACCAAATCAACAGGCAGATAACCGAGCGCAATAGGAGGCATCCGGTCCTGACTGGGACACTGACTCCCCGGGCTCTGCCTGCCATTATCTCTGCCATAACTCAATCTGCCCAGAGTCAACCAGGCAGTACCCACCCTCCGGCGGGTGATACCCAGCCTCTCCTTGATCTCCTGTTGCGGGTCAGCATCCGGCAGCTTCCCCCTGCCACATGCCACTCTCTATTCTAAGGATGAGGTCAAAGTGACAGCTGGGTTGGATTCTTTCCCAGTTTGGAGAGAGAACAAAATACCACCCGCCTGCAGATGGGATGACAGTGTATTCTCGGCGGTGCCCTCCAGTACATTTTGGCATTTAAAGAATAACACATGGCAGAAATATTTCTCCAACAAACGCTGCGTCCGGAGTATAGCGAACATATAACACTCCTATCACCTAATGGACGTTATACTGGGAAATGAGAGCTTACAACCTGGGACTCCTCCGCTTGTGGGGTCTATCCGAGCTGTTTTGATGGTGGAAATGTACATTATATGTCAGGGATCAGCAATCTCCGGCATTACAGCTGCAGTGAAACTACAACTCCCAGCATGCACACTTACTCAGCTGTTCATGTAACTCCCATAGAAATGAAAGGAGATTCTGGGACTTTAAGTTTCAAAACAGCCGGAGGGCCGGAGGCTGCCGATTCCTGGGCTGTCATGGTTTTTTCCAAGCTGCGGTTCTTGCCTAAATTTCAGTATTTTTTTTTTACAAAACTTATTTTTTTACAAAAAACTAAAGAGACTCCTGTAAATACACCCCAATGGAACTGCACTGTGTGAATGCGGCTTCTCCAGGTGGAAGCCATGCACTAATTAATTACAGGTCCATGCGATTCACAACCTCTAGGCCTCTGCTCATTCATCACAGGCTTTGTAAGCTGACATTAGGCAGGAGATTTATCAAGGCCGCTGCTTTCCGCCCCTGCACTGCTGGAGGAGGCACCCAACGTATGACAAGCCCCAGGCCTCATCCAAAATTAGGTGCATCTTCCAGCAGTCTTTGCTCCTAACAGAAACTTGTGTCAGATCTGAGCTTCTGTAGATTTCCGGCTTAATTTGCACCGGAAAACTAGTGTAAATGAAGAAAAATTCCTGAAAAGTGGCGGGGCGGTGTAAAAATGGAGACATAGGACAATTTAAGAAGTCGCATCTTGGTCCAGCAAAAGGAGATTGAAGGCTGCTGTATGCTTTGCTGGAAGAAAACGCAACATAAACAAAGGTAAGGGCACTTTCACACTAGCGTTTTTCTTTTCTGGCATAGAGTTCCGTCACAGGGGCTCTATACCGGAAAAGAACTGATCAGGCATATCCCCCTGTATTCTGAATGGAGAGTAATCCGTTCAGGATGCATCAGGATTTCTTCAGTTCAGTCGTTTTGACTGATCAGGCAAAAGAGAAAACCGTAGCATGCTACGGTTTTTTTCTCCGGCGAAAAAAACTGAAGACATCCTGAACGCCGGATCCGGCATTTTTTCCCATAGGAATGTATTAGCGCCGGATCCGGCATTCAGAATACCGGATCCGTCGTTCCGGCATGCGCATGCGCAGATCGGTAAAAATGCGAAAAATGTACAAGACAGATCCGTCGGTCCGCATGACAAGCGGAGAGACGGATCCGTCCTTGCAATGCATTTGTGAGACGGATCCGGATCCGTCTCACAAATGCTTTCAGGCAGCAGCAGATCGGCGGATCCGGCGGCCAGTTCCGACGCAAGTGTGAAAGTAGCCCAAGTTGTTGAAAAACCATATGTTTGTTTTTTGTTAGTTTTTTTGCTGCACCAAAAATGCAGCACAGCCTCCTTCATATGTTACGGTTTTCTGCATCAATTTTGACTGAATAGTTATAGTGCATAAACGTGAAAAAGTATACGACGCCAAGTTAGAGGGGTATTCACATAACATGGCATAAGTGTCTGATTAGTTGGGCTTATTCTTACTTTGCGGCTTTGTCGGGCGTTGGCCTCAATTTCTGCATAATGCTGGATTCACGTGCAGGTGTTTTTTTGGTGGTTGTCAGCACGCTGGTATCTTTTGTGGCATTTTGTTTTGCACCTGCTTTTTTTCAGCTCCAGATCTTAGCTGATAGTCTATGGGAAATATGAAGTGCAGGACACACGTGTGTCTTTGCCCAGTGGTATTTGTTTTTCATTTGGTCCTTTTTGTATATCTGACTTTATTTGTATTTATTTAATGCAGCACATCGAAGTGATTTGTGTGTATTTATTTTATTTTTTTCCTTCTTTCCTTATCCTCTATAGCGCAATAAAACCCAATATTCTCACATTTGTTTTGGAAAATCTACTAGAGAAAAAATTAGCAGTTTGGCATTTTTATTTTCAGTTTTAATGGTCAAAAACACTAAAGAAATGTGTGTAGGGTCCTTATACACATGAATACAAAATATGTCTAGTGGGGGAAAAAGAAAAAAAAAAAAAAAAAACACCAGACTAAGGGTCCATTCACACGTCCGTTGTTTCTTTCCTGATCTGTTCCATTTTTTGCGGAACAGATCTGGACCCATTTATTTTCAATGGGTCCTGAAAAAAAATCTGACATTGTGCTGTCTGATTTATTTATTTATTTTTATTTTTCTTCAGGACCCATTGAAAATGAATGGGTCCAGATCTGGTCCAGATCTGTTCCGCAAAAAACGGAACAGATCAGGAAAGAAACAACGGACGTGTGAATGGACCCTAAGCGTTTCAATTATTTTTTTTTGCCATCGGCAGCATTTTTTAGGGAGAGTCACAAGCCTCTCAATCAGGGCTCATATGGTCCACAAAACACGGATACCGGCTGTGTGCCTTCCCTTTTTAAGGAATGGAATGTTCAGCCCCTAATTGAACAGTCCAATCCTTGTTCGTAATGCAGAAAAGAATGGGACAAGTTCTATCATTTTGAGGGGCCACGGAATGGACATACAGATGCGGACACCACACTGAGTGCTGTTCACGTGTTTTGTGGACCCAATGAAGTGAATACAAAAAAAAAAATACAAAAGAATACATGCATGTGCCCTATATTTAGTACATTCCACGGAATAGATTTGAACTATCATCTACGCCAGTTTCTGGTGTAAAGCCTCATTCATACGTCCATGTGCGTGCTTAAATCCGTGAAAAGGTGGACAAGGTTGCCTCCATGAAGAGGTCCGTGATGGATCCGTGCATCCGTTTTTTTCTGTCCGTGTGCTACTGACATTGCACAGCTGAAAAATAATTTTCAAAGCATCTCCTAATGATCCATGGTTTTCAAGGACCCATAGACTATAATGGGAGTGATAGATCCGTGAACACAAACAAAATAGAGCATGCATCCATGCTAAATGGGGACGTGTGCTGTCCATGTAACACTGACGTGTCAGGCCCCGCCCCTCTCCTCCCACTATGTCCCGCCCACTTTTCTCACCACTTTTAAAGTGCCCACTTTTATAATTTGACATTTTTTATGCCACGATAGTGGTAATCCCCTGGAAAATGCTCCTCAGTGTATCTTGGGGTTCATGCACACGGCTAAACGTGGGTACTGGCAAAGTGCATGCCGCCATATTTTTTTTAATTACCCCTGCAGAAATGTCCTATACTTGTCCACAAAACTGACAAGAATAGGACATGTTATTTTTTTTGCAGGGCTGTGGAAGAGGCTTACGGATACGGACCGTACACCATCCATTGAGATTAATGGGTCTGCATCCGATCCGCAAAAAACACAGATCGGATGCAGACCAAAACTACAGCCATGTGCATGAGCTCTTATCGCTGGCATTTTCTTTATGGCGTTTCTCTACAAACACGAGTGCGCAAAATGTTTAAAAAAACAAGTGAAAGTGACTAAATTCCAGCCCCCAAAAAATATTGCATTTTAAAACGGTGTGGCAAAAAAACCTCTACGATACGACGATGTGTGAACAAGCCGCAAATAGTGAGGAATCCAAACTTTTTTTTTATAGAGAACTGCAAATTTTTTCATTACAGCAAAGAGTGATTACACTTCATATTTACCATAAACGGGGGAATGGCATGTGCGGGGTTAGCGGTCAGGAAAACAGATGAATAGATGTTTCCCCCCCGTTTATGATTGATTCCCAGTGGCGGCAAATGGTGCAATTTGGCCGGTCTAATCTTTCCAGCAGCTGCGTGGTCAGGAGGGAGGTTTAGGGTTGTTTTCTTCCTATTCTATAATAAGATTTTGGAGGCGTCGCGCCCCGGCTCCTCTGCGTTCTACGGATCGTCAGGGAAATCCCACATTCTACGCTGAGCAGCTGGGAACCCTGTGCACATCTGGCACGGTCCCTGTAATGTGGAGCCTCGGCACGGTCGGGTTACATCACGCTGTCACTGGCAGAGGATGGGAAGAGGGGGGATTCCTACAACAATCCGCAAGTTGTGGCGCCATGTCCTGGACTGTCCTCGAACAATCCTCTAAGCCTGCCGCAGTGATTCCTCAGCCTGTATTCACACGCTGTGGTTTTCACCTCAATTTTTGCTTAATGGTGGCAATTCCACTGCGTATTACAGTTACAGTAAAAACTGTTATATGACCGCAAAGTGTGAACAGAAGAAAGTCTGGTCCACTTCGGGAAGAACCCCTGTACATTTCGCCCTGCAGCCCCCCAAATCTTATTTATCACCAGATACCCTGAGGCTAGGTTTACACACTGCGGCCATATTTTAAGAAAACCACAGCAAAAACCGCACTGCGGGAGCTACATGGCTGCGACGTGTGAACCAAGCCTTAAGCAGGACCAAAAACCATGGCAAATACGTGTGATTTTGGCAAAATTTGTTTTTGGCTGCAATTTCCCAAAAAGGCATTTAGTTTTGCCATTAAGTAGTCACCTGCGTATCACAATACTGTAATGTGGAAACTCAGCCTTATGTGGCACAGGAGGCGTCCAAAATGCCTCATAATTGGAGAAGGGGGTAAAAGGAGGGCCTACCATATATTAGGACCCAAATTACTAGGCTGAATGTTTTACATTGGAGCCAATCAGAGCACAGCTTTCATTTCTCAACGTGCTCTGGAAAGATAAAAGCTGCGCTCTGATTGGTTGCTACGGGCAACATAGAAGGATTTCCTGACAGACACACAAAAGAAGGCCCATTACAGGTGGTTTTCTGGAAATTAGAAAATTCTGAATCTTTTCCCTACTAAAAAATAATAGATGTAGTTATCTTAGGTCCATTGTTTTCAGCATGGAGGAGATGCAGATCTTTTTTTTTTTTTTTTTTTTTTTTTTTTTGTAGGCCCTCATTTTTGGCCTTGTCCCTTGAGATGCCTTACAAAAACAAGAAAGAGTGCTGCATCTCCTCCATGGTAAAAACAAGGGACCCGAGATAACTACATCTATTTATTTTTCAGTTGGCAAAAGATTCAGAGAGTTTTCTCATTTCTGGAAAACTGCTTGTAATGGGCCTTCATTTATGTGTCTGACAGGAAAACCTGCTGTGTTGCTATAGCAACCAATCACAGCGCAGCTTTCATCTTTCTAGAGCAAGTTGAGATGAAAGCTGCGCTCTGATTGGTTGGTGTGGAAGGAATTCCCCTTCAGACATCTTTGATAAATGAGGCCTGTAATGGAGGACGTAATAATACTGGTGTGCGGCCTGTTAATGAAAGACTTTGCATAAAAGTAGAAAAATGACAGAAAACGTTGATAAATGAGCCACACACGACCCGTCCAAAACATTTGCATGTGTTGGAATAAGTGGCACAGGGGCTTCATGTACGTGGCGCTGCACTTGAACATCATGGATAAATGTGTCCCAATGTCTCAGTAAACAACTCATGTGACTGGTGATGGCGGCAGAATGCGCCGCTTATCTCTACACGCCCCCTTCTAGTATAACATGCACATCCTGAGGAGTGTCAGCTGAGCAACAAACGAGCCTGTTACCATGGCTACCAGGCCGCACGCCCCTCCGGCACCGTATCTCTGTGCCACTTTAACATGTCTGTGGGACGGTGGATCCTAGAAGGGAAGTTCTGGACCTTTCTACAAGAATTACTAAGGGGAACGTTTCTAACGCCAGAGTTAACAGGAAAGCTCGCCGGCGGTGTACAATGCATCAAGTGATTAATTTTGGTGCCACTTCTAAAATTGCCGACAAAAGTCAAACATTTTGCTGCAAAACAAGACTTTTCTAAACAGTTGTGGCGTAAATCTAGTTGTGTGTAATATATTTAATTTTTTTTTTTCTCTTTCATATGTTAGAGCCAAGGCGCTGTTCACACTGTGACGTTGTGCTGCAAGACATTATAAGCCAATCATCTAATGGACGTACCAAAGGTCTGCTTCTTACAGCTGAGGGTTTGTTACAATTGTACTCAGACAAACCCTAAGCTGTAAAAAGGATTAGGACAGGATTATTATTATTATAATTTTTTTTGACTCTATATGTAAAAAAGGATGTACAGATTCACTGACGGCAAGCAGAGATCGTAAACATGATGAGATTTTGAGACTAATGGAGTGAAGCTGGTATCACTGAGTCTGCGGAATGACACGCCTGTGCGTCTCATATACTGTACTGTTATATCTTATAATTTACCAGACTGCAGGACCCCCAATTCTGTCCTGGTGAGGGTCACGCCCATTACTGCACCCCAAAATTTTTCACACCTCTTATAAGTGACCTGGTCCTCCCCGGTGTCAGCCCCGCTGTGGAGTCGGCCGAGACGCTCATTAAATAATTAAGGCCGTGCGTGGCCTCGGGACAGAATGGCACCAGACAGCCTGATCCGTGCCCCCCGCCGGCCCTATCGCAGGGATGTTCTTACACAGGCTTCCCCAATAGGCCTCAATCAGCAGCTCAAGTGCAAACACGCACAGGGCTTCCTACACCACGAGCCTGCGATATCCGTACCCCGAACCTAGCCCTGGGGAAGAAGGGGGTGTTATAATAATCCAGATGAGGCGTTGGTCCAATCTGATGAATCTTGATCATTGTATAATTACAAGTTCTGCAACTGTAGATTACACTTTATCAATTCCTCAACTTTTTGAAGATTTCTGCTTGCTGTCAGTGAAAGAAAACTTTTGTTTACAGTAAGAGGATGAAAACCTGTCCTGACCTATTTCTGACAGATGGTTCCTCCTTTGAGAAGAATGGCACATGGTGTTCAGCTATTTTCCAAAGTTATGGGAATCCAGTCAATGGCGTCCACTGGGCACTGCTGCTGCCTGTCATTGAACAGATCCACCATTCCTCTGCTCAAATGCCGAAGCAGAAAAACTGAAAATTTGATGGAAATGAGCATAGTTGATGCCCCCATTGTTGGATAGGTGCCCAGGACCCGCACCTACAAGATCGGAGCCAGGGAGAGTTGTGCCTGGAGGACCCCGGGTTTCCCGGGGTCCGTCTACCACCAGGCGCAGCTCCCCGCCTCTCCCATTGAAGCTGCTCAGAGAGGAATGTCTGGACTAAATACATTGTAACAAACCCTCAGCTGTGAGAAGTATAAGTAGGGATGTGCAGGAGCTCTGTGCAGTATTAGGGTCCATTCACACGTCCGTTGTTTCTTTCCTGATCTGTTCCGTTTTTTGCTGAACAGATCTGGACCCATTCATTTTCAATGGGTCCTGAAAAAAAAAACCGGACAGCACAATGTCTGATTTTTTTTCAGGACCCATTGAAAATGAATGGGTCCAGATCTGTTCAGCAAAAAACGGAACAGATCAGGAAAGAAACAACGGACGTGTGAATGGACCCTTAGAATGTATTGGCTCCAATGAGCCGAAGTTATTGCTTTGCGAAGTCTCTAAATTAATTTGTGCTGTAAAGAACATGTCCTGAAATCGGGTTCGGTTCCAAGTGTTTTATACCGATGACAGTCCTCGGGATAGGTCATCAGTATCGGATCGGTGGGAGTCCGACGCCTGACACCCCGACAATCGGCTGAGGAGGCTGCGGCGCTCCAGTGACCGGTGAGGCCACCTTGCCCCAGGGTGGTGACGTCATGTTTACCGGTCAAGTGGCCTCGGAGCAGCTCAGGCGCTTCCAGGTGAATGGGTCTGAGATGCCAAGCACGGCCGCTATACAACGTACGGCGCTGTGCTTGATGAACTGCGAGGAGAGCGCGGCCGCCTCAAACAGCTGACGGGCGGGCAAATTAGAACAAGAATGTTCATATTCCTCAAAAGTAAGCAGAGATCTTGAAAATGGTGGGAAACTGAAACAAAGTGGGAGATGTGTCAAAACTGGAAAAGTGGCGCAGTTGGCCAGAGCAGCCTACGGCGTGCGGCCTTGAAGTTCGAGGCCCTGATTGGCTGCTCAGGCGTTTGCACCACTTTTCGTCGGCGCCAGTCTTGATTTTTCCTGCCCGTGTCTCCTTCACTTCTCCATAATCACCATGGAGGTGACATTGCCCAGGAACCAATACATGGCATACACTATACAGACTGGCAGAGTCCTGGCATTGGACTGACGAGGACTACTTACGGTTTGGCTGGTGGCCGGTGAAGAGGTGGTTGATGCTCCGCTGTGTGCCACCGCGTTGGTGCCCATCATTGCCAGGGGTTTACATTCTGTACAAGCTCCAACGAGTAAGTGTTTTCCATCATCCACGAAGAGGCTGTAGGGCGTACGACGTGCCAGCAGGAAGATGGGCAAGCGGGCCAACTGAACGCTCCTCAGCCCCAACAGGCGCCGCTTCTCCTGCCTACAGAAGAAACACACAAAGGACTCCACCTGGTACTGCCGGGACCACGGGCTGCTGGGGTGCTGGGTCTTCATCTCGTGCTGGAACCACTGGCTCAGGAGGTCGTGGTAGCAGAGGCCGCAGGTGGACACCAGGCCGGTGGAGTCGGCAGGCCGGGCCCTGGGCGCAGGGGGGTAAACGGTGAGGAAGGGGAAGAAGGGCTCCTTGTTGGCGAACTTGTTGGGGGGGTTGATGCTGAGTTGGTATTCACATCCTGGAGCCAGCTCGGCCCCACACACGTAGCAGACAGAAGTAGGTGCAGAAGGGGCACAACGCACCCCTGCCCTCCTGGTGGGGGTGCCACCTGGCGGACTGGCATCGGTGGAGCTGAAGACCTGGTGGTACCGGCTCAGGAAACTCTGGACTGAAGTGATGAGCTCCTCGTTCTGGGACGCCCTGTAAATGGCCCAGATGTCCTCCAGCACCCCATAGCACTTCCTGCAGCTCTGCGCCTCACCCTGATGGCTCAGCCCTCTGGACCCCGGTGGGCATGGCAGCTGGGTGATGAAGGGGAAGTGCATGGCGGACTTGGCGTTGCCGTTACTGATCCTAGAGCGCACCAGTCTACCTTGGTTGGCGCAGTCCTCTCCGCACAGGTGGCACAGCCCTGGACCCTTGGGGTGAGAGTCACTGAGTCGGGATGGGGTGCCCTTTTCTGGCCCGGGGCTGGCAGTGAGGGGCACCACATAGAGGCGCTGTAGGACGGGCATATTGGCCATGTCAAAGCTGTGCCACTGCTGCATGAGGGAGGAGAAGCAGCTGTCACAGGCCCGGGCACTGCCCCCAGGGGTGATGGGGCTGGCACGGGGCGGGGGGCTGTGCAGCCACAGGAAGGGGAAGAAGGGCGCCTGGGGGTTGTGCTCCTGCTTCTGCACGTGCAGGAGGTTCCCGGCCCCGGGGGCCCCGCAGATGTAGCAGCTCCCCGGGCGCCTCTCAGTCTCCGCCCCCTGCAGGGCTCTGTCGGGAGGGGACGCCCCGCGGGGGGCCCTCCCGGGCGGCTCGGCGCCCTCCTCCGGCTCGCTCAGCGGGTTGTCGGACAGGTCGGAGAGCTCGGAGTCGTAGTTGGGGTTCCAGTCTCGGGGGTGCGCCCGGGCCCCGTCCGCCCCGCACTGGTAGGGCCTCTTCAGCCAGTACATGCGCTTCTCCAGCGGGGTCCGGCTGCGCTCGAAGGCGTCCCACTGCGCCCCGAGGAAGCGCTGACACACGGCGCACACCCGGGCGCTGCCCCCGGCACCCAGCGGCTCCGCCCCGGGCGCCGGCTCCTGCTGCTGCAAGAAGGGGAAGAAGGCGCAACCCTCCCGGGCCGGGCACCGCACTGGCAGCCGGACCTCCCGCCCCCGGGGCACCCCTCCCCCGCAGATGAAGCAGTACAAGACCCCGTCACCCGCTCCGGCCGCCGCCTCCTCCACGGCTGCCATCAGCCGCTGCTTGCGGGACCGCGGGGCGTCAGTCATGTGCCCGCCGCGCAGCCCGGGGCATCTCCCTGGAGTTCGGGAAAGTTTCTCCGGGTGTTGTGCGCTGAGGACCCGCCCCCACTGGGGCTCCTGACGGCCGCGGCTCCCGGACAGAGGGCCAGCCCCGGCCCCGCCCCCTGGCAGAGCACATGGCCGGGCGCAGAAACAGCCCCTGTAACCCCTGCTGCGCCGGCCGCTGCCAGCGGGAAGTGCCGCCTGCAGTCCCATGTAACATATCGTCTCCCAATGAACTCCGGACCCAGAGCAGGGTCCTCAACTGTCCGGAAATTTATGGACAGTCCGGAAAAACAGGCGACTTTTTTCCTGTGTCCGTGATGTTTTTGAGGCTGGCGGTTCTTGGCGATTATTTTGGGGATTATCGTCCTTTTACAGCTCGGCCGATGCTGGTGACGAGAAATGTCGGCTGTCCGACATTCTGATTGGTGACCCTAATCCAGGGGCGGACTGGGAACCGAACGTGGCCCTGGAAAAAGTACTGAAAGTGGCCCCGTGTTGCAGTCAGGTCCAAACTGATGGAGACCGCACCGACAATACCAGATGGTGGTAGATTATACCGCCAAAAATCCCCGAAAAAGATACAGACCATCCCGCACGATGTAATAGAGGAGCACGGCTACAGTAATAAAGTCCCAGAAAGTGTCGCCCTATAGATGTGACCATTATATATCGTCTGATCAAAACACATCTGTGCCCACCTACCCGCGCCAAGGTGGTCTCAGTCAGGCAGGTCCTACTCTAAACCTACCTATGCCCCTGGGCATCTACATTCACATAGTGCGCTGCTCCCTGTAAGGCTACGTTCACACCAGCGCTATTCTTATCCGGCACTGAGTTCCATCCTAGGGGCTCAAAACCGGAAAAAAACGGATCAGTTTTATCCTAATGCATTCTGAATGGAGAGCGATCCGCTCAGGATGCAGCAGTTCTGTCCCCCTTACGGTATTTGGCCAGCATGCTTCGGTATTGCCTCCGTACAAAATTCCGGTACACTTGCCGGAACGCCGGATCCTGCATTAGTTTCTATTAAAATGCATTAATGCCGGATCCAGCACCAAGTGTTCTGGCAAAACGGATCAGTTTTTCCAGTCTGCATGCGCAGACCTTTAAAATGCAAAGAAAATAAATACAGGGTCCGTTTTTCCAGATGACGCCAGAGAGACGGATCCGGTATTTCAATGCATTTGTCAGACGGATCCAGATCCAGAAACAAATGCTATCCGCTTGCACACAGATTTCCGTATCCGCCAGGCACAGATTTCCGTATCCGTCAGGCAGTTCCAGCAACGGACTGCTTGCCGGATCACTGTGGGCATCCAGCAACCAATGAGGAGGAGCCGCACAGCTATATGTACCACCTCATCAAGGGCACCTGTGGGAGCCGCACAGCTATATGTACCACCTCATCAAGGGCACCTGTGGGAGCCGCACAGCTATATGTACCACCTCATCAAGGGTGCCTGTGGGAGCCGCACAGCTATATGTACCACCTCATCAAGGGCGCCTGTGGGAGCCGCACAGCTATATGTACCACCTCATCAAGGGCGCCTGTGGGAGCTGCACAGCTATATGTACCACCTCATCAAGGGCACCTGTGGGAGCCGCACAGCTGTATGTACCACCTCATCAAGGGCGCCTGTGGGAGCCGCACAGCTATATGTACCACCTCATCAAGGGCGCCTGTGGGAGCTGCACAGCTATATGTACCACCTCATCAAGGCCGCCTGTGGGAGCCGCACAGCTATATGTACCACCTCATCAAGGGCGCCTGTGGGAGCCGCACAGCTATATGTACCACCTCATCAAGGGCATCTGTGGGAGCCGCACAGCTATATGTACCACCTCATCAAGGGCACCTGTGGGAGCCGCACAGCTATATGTACCACCTCATCAAGGGCGCCTGTGGGAGCCGCACAGCTATATGTACTACCTCATCAAGGGCACCTGTGGGAGCCGCACAGCTATATGTACCACCTCATCAAGGGCGCCAGTGGGAGCCGCACAGCTATATGTACCACCTCATCAAGGGCGCCTGTGGGAGCCGCACAGCTATATGTACCACCTCATCAAGGGCGCCTGTGGGAGCCGCACAGCTATATGTACCACCTCATCAAGGGCGCCTGTGGGAGCCGCACAGCTATATGTACCACCTCATCAAGGTCACCTGTGGGAGCCGCACAGCTATATGTACCACCTCATCAAGGGCACCTGTGGGAGCCGCACAGCTATATGTACCACCTCATCAAGGGCGCCTGTGGGAGCCGCACAGCTATATGTACCACCTCATCAAGGGCACCTGTGGGAGCCGCACAGCTATATGTACCACCTCATCAAGGGCGCCTGTGGGAGCCGCACAGCTATATGTACCACCTCATCAAGGGCGCCTGTGGGAGCCGCACAGCTATATGTACCACCTCATCAAGGTCACCTGTGGGAGCCGCACAGCTATATGTACCACCTCATCAAGGGCACCTGTGGGAGCCGCACAGCTATATGTACCACCTCATCAAGGGCGCCTGTGGGAGCCGCACAGCTATATGTACCACCTCATCAAGGGCACCTGTGGGAGCCGCACAGCTATATGTACCACCTCATCAAGGGCGCCTGTGGGAGCCGCACAGCTATATGTACCACCTCATCAAGGGAGCCTGTGGGAGCCGCACAGCTATATGTACCACCTCATCAAGGGCGCCTGTGGGAGCCGCACAGCTATATGTACCACCTCATCAAGGGCGCCTGTGGGAGCCGCACAGCTATATGTACCACCTCATCAAGGGCACCTGTGGGAGCCGCACAGCTATATGTACCACCTCATCAAGGGCACCTGTGGGAGCCGCACAGCTATATGTACCACCTCATCAAGGGCACCTGTGGGAGCCGCACAGCTATATGTACCACCTCATCAAGGGCGCCTGTGGGAGCCGCACAGCTATATGTACCACCTCATCAAGGGCGCCTGTGGGAGCCGCACAGATATATGCACCACCTCATCAAGGGCGCCTGTGGGAGCCGCACAGCTATATGTACCACCTCATCAAGGGCGCCTGTGGGAGCCGCACAGCTATATGTACCACCTCATCAAGGGCGCCTGTGGGAGCCGCACAGCTATATGTACCACCTCATCAAGGTCACCTGTGGGAGCCGCACAGCTATATGTACCACCTCATCAAGGGCACCTGTGGGAGCCGCACAGCTATATGTACCACCTCATCAAGGGCGCCTGTGGGAGCCGCACAGCTATATGTACCACCTCATCAAGGGCGCCTGTGGGAGCCGCACAGATATATGCACCACCTCATCAAGGGCGCCTGTGGGAGCCGCACAGCTATATGTACCACCTCATCAAGGGCGCCTGTGGGAGCCGCACAGCTATATGTACCACCTCATCAAGGGCGCCTGTGGGAGCCGCACAGCTATATGTACCACCTCATCAAGGGCGCCTGTGGGAGCCGCACAGCTATATGTACCACCTCATCAAGGCCGCCTGTGGGAGCCGCACAGATATATGCACCACCTCATCAAGGGCGCCTGTGGGAGCCGCACAGCTATATGCACCACCTCATCAAGGGCACCTGTGGGAGCCGCACAGCTATATGTACCACCTCATCAAGGGCGCCTGTGGGAGCCGCACAGCTATATGTACCACCTCATCAAGGGCGCCTGTGGGAGCCGCACAGCTATATGTACCACCTCATCAAGGGCGCCTGTGGGAGCCGCACAGCTATATGCACCACCTCATCAAGGGCGCCTGTGGGAGCCGCACAGCTATATGTACCACCTCATCAAGGGCACCTGTGGGAGCCGCACAGCTATATGTACCACCTCATCAAGGGCACCTGTGGGAGCCGCACAGCTGTATGTACCACCTCATCAAGGGCGCCTGTGGGAGCCGCACAGCTATATGTACCACCTCATCAAGGGCGCCTGTGGGAAAGTTGGCTCAAAAGTGCACAAAAATGCTGCTCTCCAGATATTAGGAGCGCATTCACACCTGAAGGTTTCACTCCTTCTTCAAGAACACAAATTTATCAAAAATCACAGAAAAAGATACAAAACCCCCTGCACGATATAATAACTAAACTGCGGATGTGCATAGCAACGTTTCTAAAGGAAAAAAAAAATCACAGCATATAATGCACAATAGATGCAGACACATTATATATGGCCTAAGCCCTGACTCTGATCAAATCCGAGACTCTCAGCCAATATATTTTACAGGGGAAGATGCTCTCCAATAGAAATGTCTGACGGTATAGGTAGGTTTAGAGTAGGACCTGCCTGACTGAGACCCCCCCCCCCCCCCCCCCCCCCACTCCTGGAAATTTACCTGTAACCTGTCTGTACCCCCAGGGCCCAGAAATCCCTGAACAACTACTATAATACTGCCTCCTATGTACAAGAATATAACTACTATAATACTGCCTCCTATGTACAAGAATATAACTACTATAATACTGCCTCCTATGTACAAGAATATAACTACTATAATACTGCCTCCTATGTACAAGAATATAACTACTATAATACTGCCTCCTATGTACAAGAATATAACTACTATAATACTGCCTCCTATGTACAAGAATATTACTACTATAATACTGCTCCTATGTACAAGAATATAACTACTATAATACTGCCTCCTATGTACAAGAATATAACTACTATAATACTGCTCCTATGTACAAGAATATAACTGCTATAATACTGCCTCCTATGTACAAGAATATAACTGCTATAATACTGCCTCCTATGTACAAGAATATAACTACTATAATACTGCCTCCTATGTACAAGAATATAACTACTATAATACTGCCTCCTATGTACAAGAATATAACTACTATAATACTGCCTCCTATGTACAAGAATATAACTACTATAATACTGCTCCTATGTACAAGGATATAACTACTATAATACTGCTCCTATGTACAGGGATATAACTACTATAATACTGCTCCTATGTACAGGAATATAACTACTATAATACTGCTCCTATGTACAAGAATATAACTACTATAATACTGCTCCTATGTACAGGAATATAACTACTATAATACTGCCTCCCATGTACAGGAATATAACTGCTATAATACTGCTCCTATGTACAAGAATATAACTACTATAATACTGCCTCCTATGTACAAGAATATAACTGCTATAATACTGCTCCTATGTACAAGAATATAACTACTATAATACTGCCTCCTATGTACAAGAATATAACTACTATAATACTGCTGCTATGTACAAGAATATAACTGCTATAATACTGCCTCCTGAGTGTCTGTAGATTGCAGTAGGTGGGAGAACTCTCGGATCAGTCTTGCTCTAGCGCCCCCAGTGGTGCAGAGCGGTAATGCCCCCCTCCTCCTCACTGCTCCAGCCTTGTGTTAATGATTTTCAGATTCAGTAGAAACCGATCGCTGTATGTAGATAATACCGTATGTCAATCTGACCCAGCCCCCGCCACACATGTGCTACAGATATGTGACCGCTGAAAAAGGTCTATTCAGACGGAAACGTTTGGTCAAGGATTTATGTTATTTCTTTTTGATGTAAAATATTGGGCAACTGGATCATAAAATCGCTGTGTGAACATATGTTCTTTTGAAACGCAAAACCCAGCAATCTGTGGCCTCAATTTCCATGACCTCGATTGTGGCTAATTCTAGCCCCTGACGGGCACCGGGTGAGAGACCAGAGTGCGGTTCTCCATCTCTCCACAACAGTCTGACAGTACTATGTATATATACCGGCTCTGTATGGTACATGTGTATATACCGGCTCTGTATGGTACATGTGTGTGTATATACCGGCTCTGTATGGTACATGTGTATATACCGGCTCTGTATGGTACATGTGTATATACCGGCTCTGTATGGTACATGTGTATATACCGGCTCTGTATGGTACATGTGTATATACCGGCTCTGTATGGTACATGTGGTATATACCGGCTCTGTATGGTACATGTGTGTGTATATACCGGCTCTGTATGGTACATGTGTGTGTATATACCGGCTCTGTATGGTACATGTGTGTGTATATACCGGCTCTGTATGGTACATGTGTGTGTATATACCGGCTCTGTATGGTACATGTGTGTATATACCGGCTCTGTATGGTACATGTGTATATACCGGCTCTGTATGGTACATGTGTATATACCGGCTCTGTATGGTACGTGTGTGTATATACCGGCTCTGTATGGTACATGTGTATATACCGGCTCTGTATGGTACATGTGTATATTACCGGCTCTGTATGGTACATGTGTATATACACCGGCTCTGTATGGTACATGTGTATATACACCGGCTCTGTATGGTACATGTGTATATACACCGGCTCTGTATGGTACATGTGTATATACACCGGCTCTGTATGGTACATGTGTATATATACCGGCTCTGTATGGTACATGTGTGTGTATATACCGGCTCTGTATGGTACATGTGTGTGTATATACCGGCTCTGTATGGTACATGTGTGTGTATATACCGGCTCTGTATGGTACATGTGTGTATATACCGGCTCTGTATGGTACATGTGTGTGTATATACCGGCTCTGTATGGTACATGTGTGTGTATATACCGGCTCTGTATGGTACATGTGTGTGTATATACCGGCTCTGTATGGTACATGTGTATATACCGGCTCTGTATGGTACATGTGTATATACCGGCTCTGTATGGTACATGTGTATATACCGGCTCTGTATGGTACATGTGTGTATATACCGGCTCTGTATGGTACATGTGTGTATATACCGGCTCTGTATGGTACATGTGTGTGTATATACCGGCTCTGTATGGTACATGTGTGTGTATATACCGGCTCTGTATGGTACATGTGTATATACCGGCTCTGTATGGTACATGTGTGTGTATATACCGGCTCTGTATGGTACATGTGTGTGTATATACCGGCTCTGTATGGTACATGTGTATATACCGGCTCTGTATGGTACATGTGTGTATATACCGGCTCTGTATGGTACATGTGTATATACCGGCTCTGTATGGTACATGTGTGTGTATATACCGGCTCTGTATGGTACATGTGTATATACCGGCTCTGTATGGTACGTGTGTGTGTATATACCGGCTCTGTATGGTACATGTGTGTGTATATACCGGCTCTGTATGGTACATGTGTATATACCGGCTCTGTATGGTACATGTGTGTATATACCGGCTCTGTATGGTACATGTGTATATACCGGCTCTGTATGGTACATGTGTATATACCGGCTCTGTATGGTACATGTGTATATACCGGCTCTGTATGGTACATGTGTGTATATACCGGCTCTGTATGGTACATGTGTGTATATACCGGCTCTGTATGGTACATGTGTGTGTATATACCGGCTCTGTATGGTACATGTGTGTATATACCGGCTCTGTATGGTACATGTGTATATACCGGCTCTGTATGGTACGTGTGTGTGTGTATATACCGGCTCTGTATGGTACATGTGTGTGTATATACCGGCTCTGTATGGTACATGTGTATATACCGGCTCTGTATGGTACATGTGTGTATATACCGGCTCTGTATGGTACATGTGTGTATATACCGGCTCTGTATGGTACATGTGTATATATACCGGCTCTGTATGGTACATGTGTATATATACCGGCTCTGTATGGTACATGTGTGTGTATATACCGGCTCTGTATGGTACATGTGTGTGTATATACCGGCTCTGTATGGTACATGTGTGTATATACCGGCTCTGTATGGTACATGTGTGTGTATATACCGGCTCTGTATGGTACATGTGTGTATATACCGGCTCTGTATGGTACATGTGTATATATACCGGCTCTGTATGGTACATGTGTGTATATACCGGCTCTGTATGGTACATGTGTGTATATACCGGCTCTGTATGGTACATGTGTGTGTGTGTGTGTGTGTATATACCGGCTCTGTATGGTACATGTGTGTGTGTGTGTGTGTATATACCGGCTCTGTATGGTACATGTGTGTGTATATACCGGCTCTGTATGGTACATGTGTGTATATACCGGCTCTGTATGGTACATGTGTGTATATACCGGCTCTGTATGGTACATGTGTGTATATTTTTTCCGTTTGTATATAGCGATGCCTGGAGATGTATAAACTCCGATGTAAATGTGTCTGTTCTCCGTCCGCAGGCCACATTTGGGCCCCACCAGCCAGTCTTCAGTGGGACTCCTCGCTCCTCCCATTGCTAGAATGGTTCCATGCTGGAGGTAACTGGTGAGTTGTCTGTGAATCGGACCTCGCGCTCCTGTAATTCGCCCTCTGGCCCCTGGTATTGCCCACACGGCTCAGGTAGGTGAGTGTTAGGACCCGAGCTACTTGAGGAGCCTTGGCGGGGTGCTCGGACATGTCCTCCGCAGTAGGATATGTTGGCTAATCTCTCAATGTTGTCGCCAGTTTGAGGGGTCAGTAGCCCGCGGGTGCCCCTGGTATTATTATACCTTTACTTTGGAGCCCAGGACTCGTTGTATCGGAGGCCTGGTCGCCGTTCACATTGGGCGGTTCTCGGTCTCGGGTAACTTGTCATTGATGGCGGTTTGATACCTGCACATCCCGATTAAAGAGACACGCGCCCCAAATCATGTATAATGTCCAGAAGTTACTCAGACGCTGAGCCATCTGAGAAGCGATAAAATAGCAATTCCTCAACGTGACTGCCGCCTTGTGCTGGCGCCGCGCTGGCGTCTGCGTTCCGTCTTTCCTGTCATTGTGACTTGATTGGTCCCTCATGTTTGGGGTACAGAGCGCCGCCCGCAGATGAGGGGCTATGGGGCAATCGCTCTGACTTGAGGTTATTAGGAATGAATGGGCAGGGTCTGCGCCATGCGGGAGGAGCACGAGTCATTAAAGGGGTCCTCTCACTTCAGCGGACGGCATTTATCATGTAGACGCAGTTAATACGAGGCCCTTCCTAATGTATTGTCATTCTCCATATTACTTCCTTTGCTGGATTCATCCCGGTTATCATTGTGACAACCACCAGAAGCCACTCCAGCTTTCCGCAGCATTGTGAATGATTAACCCTGCAGACTCAGGACTGACACCCGTCATTTTTGGCTGCAGTTCTGCGCCCAGCCGTTGTCAGGCACTTACCTTGCTCAGAAGGATCTCTCGGTGCGGCGTCTCGCTTCCTCCATGCTGTCGCCATGTAGCGGTCCCCACGCTGGGCAGCAATCTGTGTGGACGTAGAGGAGGCGCTCGGCAGATATTGGGAGCTGATCGCCCAGCGGGTCTAAGGTAACGCTCCTGGAGATGGGAGATAAGGGGCCGCAGCTTGGTTTCCTCTTCTGGCTGAAAGTTTATCTTTTATATCGTTTACACTGGAAGGAAGAGCAGGATCTTATCTGGGGTGAAGGGGAGAGCAGCGGCTCCACAACCAGAACCGGGGTCCGGACAGATTGGGTTTCTGCTTAAACTTGGGACGTGCCGACGGCCGCACGGAAAATCCACCCTAGCGTGTGTATCTAATCCTGTGTGATACTGTCTGCTGAGCCGCTGTATCTAAGCCCATCATGTGTGATACCGCCTGCTGAGCTGCTGTATCTAAGCCCATCATGTGATACCGTCTGCTGAGCTGTGTATCTAATCCTATCCTGTGTGATACTGTCTGCTGAGCTGTGTATCTAATCCTATCCTGTGTGATACCGTCTGCTGAGCTGTGTATCTAATCCTATCCTGTGTGATACAGTCTGCTGAGCTGTGTATCTAATCCTATCCTGTGTGATACTGACTGCTGAGCTGTGTATCTAATCCTGTCCTGTGTGATACTGTCTGCTGAGCTGTGTATCTAATCCTGTGTGATACTGACTGCTGAGCTGTGTATCTAATCCTATCCTGTGTGATACTGTCTGCTGAGCCCTGTATCTAATCCTATCCTGTGTGATACTGTCTGCTGAGCTGTGTATCTAATCCTACCCTGTGTGATACTGTCTGCTGAGCTGTGTATCCAATCCTATCCTGTGTGATACTGTCTGCTGAGCTGTGTATCTAATCCTGTCCTGTGTGATACTGTCTGCTGAGCTGTGTATCTAATCCTGTCCTGTGTGATACTGTCTGCTGAGCTGTGTATTTAGTCCTATCCTGTGTGATACTGTCTGCTGAGCGGTGTATCTAATCCTATCCTGTGTGATACTGTCTGCTGAGCTGTGTATCTAATCCTATCCTGTGTGATACTGTCTGCTGAGCTGTGTATCTAATCCTATCCTGTGTGATACTGTCTGCTGAGCTGTGTATCTAATCCTGTCCTGTGTGATACTGTCTGCTGAGCTGTGTATCTAATCCTGTCCTGTGTGATACTGTCTGCTGAGCTGTGTATCTAATCCTATCCTGTGTGATACTGTCTGCTGAGCTGTGTATCTAATCCTGTTCTGTGTGATACTGTCTGCTGAGCTGTGTATCTAATCCTATCCTGTGTGATACTGTCTGCTGAGCTGTGTATCTAATCCTATCCTGTGTGATACAGTCTGCTGAGCTGTGTATCTAATCCTCTCCTGTGTGACACTGTCTGCTGAGCTGTGTATCTAATCCTATCCTGTGTGATACAGTCTGCTGAGCTGTGTATCTAATCCTATCCTGTGTGATACTGTCTGCTGAGCTGTGTATCTAATCCTCCCCTGTGTGATACTGTCTGCTGAGCTGTGTATCTAATCCTATCCTGTGTGATACTGACTGCTGAGCTGTGTATCTAATCCTATCCTGTGTGATACTGTCTGCTGAGCTGTGTATCTAATCCTACCCTGTGTGATACTGTCTGCTGAGCTGTGTATCTAATCCTCTCCTGTGTGATACTGTCTGCTGAGCTGTGTATCTAATCCTATCCTGTGTGATACTGTCTGCTGAGCTGTGTATCTAATCCTATCCTGTGTGATACATCTGCTGAGCTGTGTATCTAATCCTATCCTGTGTGATACTGTCTGCTGAGCTGTGTATCTAATCCTCTCCTGTGTGATACTGTCTGCTGAGCTGTGTATCTAATCCTCTCCTGTGTGATACTGTCTGCTGAGCTGTGTATCTAATCCTCTCCTGTGTGATACTGTCTGCTGAGCTGTGTATCTAATCCTATCCTGTGTGATACTGTCTGCTGAGCTGTGTATCTAATCCTATATCTTACATTATTATTTAAATATTGCAAAATCCTATTTGCTGAGGATGATGGGAGTATTCCTGTAGTTCAGGATTATAGTATTACATGGAAAGGGTTGGTTGGGTGAGGATGATGGGAGTGGTAGTTGAGGTTCGGTGACGCGCGGCGCGGGCGGTGTCGGTGCCCGTCACGGGCGTCTGTCATTACCTGCCGCAGTTACCTGGAGTTCAGCTCTTAATATTAATGGCCGCTGTAAGTGGAGCCGCTTCAGTGCGAGGTGTGAAATGAGCGCGGACGGCGCTGTCAGAGGCGGCGCGGGCGCGGGAGGAGAGCGGGTACACGTGTCCTGCCAGCACCAGACAAAGTGGGGGAGGACAGAGCCGTCATCAGATAGAGATGGCAGAGCCGCGCTGCAGCGTACGCAGGGGCCGAACGAGCGCCACCGCCATAATTGCCACAAGCGCCAGTTTATGCTGCGGACGTCCAGCGCGGATTTTACGCTTTGCTCTGCACTTTTGCCGACATAGTAGCCGTAACCCGAAGAGGGGGCCCGGGCCGTGACCTCAGCCAGCACGATTTACATATAGGGGCCCGGCGTACCCGACAGTCTGACTCCCCTGTGCAGCGCACAGTACTGGACAGCGCCATAGCCAGGGGGATACCCGCCAGCCCCGCCCCCTCTCGCTCATGGCCACACGGGAAAATTACCAGCTGCTCAGTGCACAGGCTGGAAAGTACCAAAGTCTCTCGGTTTTTAGCTGGCTGTGCATTAACCCTTTCCTTCTACCATACCATTCTAATGGACCGGATGTTTTACCATACGGGTCTGAAACGGTGCGAGTGCGCGCAACAGCAGAAGCCACCTGGGTTAACCCTTCAAAGTGCAGGAATGTCCGCAAACATCCAAAGCCCCCCCTGCTCTAGGGCACAACAGTTATCTGTGGTGTTACATAGGACTGCAGGTGACATCTACTGCGTTATCTGTTCTCTGTTATCACTGTGATATCTGTGGTGTTACATAGGACTGCAGGTGACATCTACTGCGTTATCTGTTCTCTGTTATCACTGTGATATCTCTGGTGTTACATAGGACTGCAGGTGACAACTCTCTGAGTACAGGTAATGTAGTAGATATCACTGTGTTATCTGTGGTGTTACATAGGACTGCAGGTGACGTCTCCTACATTATCTGTACTCAGAGCTATCACTGTGTTATCTGTGGTGTTACATAGGACTGCAGGTGACATCTACTGCGTTATCTGTACTCGGATCCTGGGTGTACATATAGTCATATCACTTGCTATGAGGCCCCAAAGTTGGGGGGGGGCGGCGCAGTCACATGCAAGAACATTGTATATTTTGGTTGGGGTTTTCTGAACCTTTACGGCGTTGCCTGATATTTCTTTTCTTAGACTTGTACTTTTTCATCGGTACTTACTGCGTGTACTTACTGCGTGTACTTACCTGCTCGTGCCTGTTTTGCAGCGGATTTTTACACTGCTTTTTACGCTTTGTTCAGGTGTCCTGACGGCTCTGACACACTGTGACGAGCTGCACATCTGTGCAAGCTGTGCTCCCTCACCACAGGTTTACAGCATCCAGATTTATGTTGGTTCCCATTCACTGACAGTCAGCAGAGATCCTTGCAGCATGTGATAGTGCTTCATTATTGTATTTAGCAGTGAGTGTCCGATCACCTGTGCGTCTATGGACAGCGTTACAAATGTCTGATGTATATGACTGACCCCCGACATCATGGGGGGGGGGGGGCGCTTAGTCGGGAGCCCCCCATAACTCTCCTCCAGGGACCTTCAGAAACAGGGCGACAGCCAACAAATCACTGCTCAGCCGCTCTCCCTGAGCCGACCTTCTGGAGACTGGTGTTATTGTTGGCAGGGAGCCCTCTTCAGCCAAATATCTGCCCCCCCCCCAAATATCTGCCCCCCCCCAATACAACCGCGAGGACAGCGCCGAGAAATGTCCTGCAGAACAGACACAGATTGTTTATCCTTATACAAGACGTCTGCGGAGAAGAGCGAACAGCGGCGAGAAGGGGCCGCCCTGCATTATACTACAGAGTGCAGCCTATCCATCACTAGAGATCAGCGGTGACATCACTGAGAATGCAGCCTATCCATTCACTAGAGATCAGCGGTGACATCACTGAGAATGCCGCCTATCCATTCACTAGAGATCAGCGGTGCCATCACTGAGAATGCCACCTACCTATCACTAGAGATCAGCGGTGACATCACTGAGAATGCTGCCTATCCATCACTAGAGATCAGCGGTGACATTACTGAGAATGCAGCCTATCCATCACTAGAGATCAGCGGTGACATCACTGAGAATGCAGCCTATCCAATCACTAGAGATCAGCGGTGACATCACTGAGAATGCCGCCTATCCAATCACTAGAGATCAGCGGTGACATCACTGAGAATGCAGCCTATCCATTCACTAGAGATCAGCGGTGACATCACTGAGAATGCCGCCTATCCATTCACTAGAGATCAGCGGTGACATTACTGAGAATGCCACCTACCTATCACTAGAGATCAGCGGTGACATCACTGAGAATGCTGCCTATCCATCACTAGAGATCAGCGGTGACATTACTGAGAATGCAGCCTATCCATCACTAGAGATCAGCGGTGACATCACTGAGAATGCAGCCTATCCAATCACTAGAGATCAGCGGTGACATCACTGAGAATGCCGCCTATCCATCACTAGAGATCAGCGGTGACATCACTGAGAATGCCGCCTATCCATTCACTAGAGATCAGCGGTGACATCACTGAGAATGCCGCCTATCCAGTCACTAGAGATCAGCGGTGACATCACTGAGAATGCCGCCTATCCAGTCACTAGAGATCAGCGGTGACATCACTGAGAATGCCGCCTATCCATTCACTAGAGATCAGCGGTGACATCACTGAGAATGCCGCCTATCCATTCACTAGAGATCAGCGGTGACATCACTGAGAATGCCGCCTATCCATTCACTAGAGATCAGCGGTGACATCACTGAGAATGCCGCCTATCCATTCACTAGAGATCAGCGGTGACATCACTGAGAATGCCGCCTATCCATTCACTAGAGATCAGCGGTGCCATTACTGGGTTTGTAGTTTCGTACATTTTGTGCCCCTCGGAGAATCCCCGGGTAGTTGGCGGACATTTCTGGCTGGATCCGCGCCCGTCCGCTCCCTCCGCGCAGTCGCCACCTGTGAGGCTGCATTCAGCACACGATCGGTCACGCTGTCCCAGCTGCGCTCCCTTCCAGGATGATGTCACTCCTCGCCCGCTCCTCCACATATTGGGTTTCAGGCCGGAGTGGAGATATTTTTACACCCCCCACTTTACTCCGGCGGCCATTTTTAGAATAAAGATCGCAGACAGGGTGCTGCGGCTATAAATACCAGGAGGTTACAGACAGGCGGCGGCAGAACTAGAGCGCAAGCAGAAGGTCATGTGACCAAGTCACATGATGCCATCATCAATGGTGAAGCGCTTATTGTATTAGGTTTGTAGTGAAATTCCTGTAATCCGGCATCCCATAATCCAGAAGTTCTGGTAATCCAGCGCCAGTTTGCATCGAGTCAGCGCTTGTAGCTGCCAATATCTATGGCGTTCGGCTTTTTGGTAAATTTATATCTGTGGGGCTCATCCACACAGCACAGTGAGGGGTGGACTTGGGCTGCACCCCTGACACTACAAGAAAGCGGCTTGCAGCTGCTGGCAGAGCTCAGCCGCCACATCTGGCCTGTCAGACACAAACTAAACAAGTCCATGATGAATACAATAGGAGGGGGGCTGCGCAATGTCACAAGACCGCCGCTCCCTGCGTGTTAACCCTTCAGTTCCTGGCAGTGCACTGCATTGTAATGGAGGACTCGCAGGTCAGAGGCTCTAGATTACAGCGCAGAGTATTCACTGTTCATAAACCAGCAGCAACCCAAGGGTTAAACCCCACTGCTTACAAAATCTACAGACCCAAATGTGCCATAGGGGCAGAACTACATGTCCCAGCACAATTATAAAAAGCACTTAAAACTGTTAAGACGTATATAGAGATATACTGTATATCCAGTCCGTATAGAATTGGATTCACTGTGTACATACATTACTGATCCTGTATTATACTCCAGAGCTGCACTCACTATTCTGCTGGTGCAGTCACTGTGTACATACATTACTGATCCTGTATTATACTCCAGAGCTGCACTCACTATTCTGCTGGTGCAGTCACTGTGTACATACATTACTTATCCTGTACTGATCCTGAGTTACATCCTGTATTATACTCCAGAGCTGCACTCACTATTCTGCTGGTGCAGTCACAGTGTACATACATTACTTATCCTGTATTATACTCCAGAGCTGCACTCACTATTCTGCTGGTGCAGTCACTGTGTACATACATTACTGATCCTGTATTATACTCCAGAGCTGCACTCACTATTCTGCTGGTGCAGTCACTGTGTACATACATTACTTATCCTGTACTGATCCTGAGTTACATCCTGTATATACTCCAGAGCTGCAGTCACTATTCTGCTGGTGCAGTCACTGTGTACATACATTACTTATCCTGTACTGATCCTGAGTTACATCCTGTATTATACTCCAGAGCTGCACTCACTATTCTGCTGGTGCAGTCACTGTGTACATACATTACTTATCCTGTACTGATCCTGAGTTACATCCTGTATTATACTCCAGAGCTGCACTCACTATTCTACTGGTGCAGTCACTGTGTACATACATTACTTATCCTGTATTATACTCCAGAGCTGCACTCACTATTCTGCTGGTGCAGTCACTGTGTACATACATTACTTATCCTGTATTGATCCTGAGTTACATCCTGTATTATACTCCAGAGCTGCACTCTCTATTCTGCTGGTGCAGTCACTGTGTACATACATTACTTATCCTGTACTGATCCTGAGTTACATCCTGTATTATACTCCAGAGCTGCACTCACTATTCTGCTGGTGCAGTCACTGTGTACATACATTACTTATCCTGTACTGATCCTGAGTTACATCCTGTATTATACTCCAGAGCTGCACTCACTATTCTGCTGGTGCAGTCACTGTGTACATACATTACTTATCCTGTACTGATCCTGAGTTACATCCTGTATTATACTCCAGAGCTGCACTCACTATTCTACTGGTGCAGTCACTGTGTACATACATTACTTATCCTGTATTATACTCCAGAGCTGCACTCACTATTCTGCTGGTGCAGTCACTGTGTACATACATTACTTATCCTGTATTGATCCTGAGTTACATCCTGTATTATACTCCAGAGCTGCACTCTCTATTCTGCTGGTGCAGTCACTGTGTACATACATTACTTATCCTGTACTGATCCTGAGTTACATCCTGTATTATACTCCAGAGCTGCACTCACTATTCTGCTGGTGCAGTCACTGTGTACATACATTACTTATCCTGTACTGATCCTGAGTTACATCCTGTATTATACTCCAGAGCTGCACTCACTATTCTGCTGGTGCAGTCACTGTGTACATACATTACTTATCCTGTATTATACTCCAGAGCTGCACTCACTATTCTGCTGGTGCAGTCACTGTGTACATACATTACTTATCCTGTACTGATCCTGAGTTACATCCTGTATTATACTCCAGAGCTGCACTCACTATTCTGCTGGTGCAGTCACTGTGTACATACATTACTTATCCTGTACTGATCCTGAGTTACATCCTGTATTATACTCCAGAGCTGCACTCACTATTCTGCTGGTGCAGTCACTGTGTACATACATTACTTATCCTGAACCCTTCATGTTCCTCATTAATGATGTAATATAAATCTTCTAAGGATCCTGTAATCTGTTGGCTGTTACAATGTATCGCGGAGGAGAAGACACTGAGAGTAGATATAAAACCAGGTTGTTGCTGCACCGTAGTCTGAGTAGTCCGGACGCCCCCTGACAACTGTACATGGCAGATATGGTTGTGTCTGGATTCCATTTTTTGCAGAACCGAACAGCTGGCCCCTAATGGAACAGTAGTATCCTTGTCCGTTATGCGCACAATAATATTACGTGTTCTATCTTTGAATGAAAATACGGAAACGAAAGGCATATGGAATACCTTCAGTTTTTTTAGTTGATCCATTGAAATGAATAGTTCGGTATATGGTCCGTATATAAAACTGAACGGAAAAAGAAAAACCGTTTGTGTGCATGACCCTTACACTGCAGGATGCATCTGGGCAACTGTGCAAAAACTGACACAAGGTTTCCATTATTCCCTCCCCCCCCCCCCCCCCCCCCCAATTTCATGCACTTGTGTCTCTGACCCTTGAAGTCCAGGGAACGGATCAGTCATATCTATGTGAAGGTGAAATACGTTCTTCTCTTCTGCAGGTAGCATCATGTGGCATTTGGGGCTCATCCCTGTAGTCGTCCTTCTGACCCCCACATCACTGTGTTCAGGCAGCTGGTTTAGGGCTCTTGATCTTTAGGGCCCGAATGTGATGCGCGTAGTAAACACATAGCGTCCGGCTGGATCTTCACATATCATAACTGCACGTTCTATATTGTGCGTTTTTCACGCCGCTCTGGTTCCATAGAAATGAATGGGGCTTGTGTGAATAACGGAAGGAGTCTAGTCTGGCGCCCCCTCCTCTGCAGGATATCTGGCGCCCCCTCCTCTCTGCGGAATATCTGGCGCCCCCTCCTCTCTGCAGGATATCTGGCGCCCCCTCCTCTCTGCCGAATATCTGGCGCCCCCTCCTCTCTGCCGAATATCTGGCGCCCCCTCCTCTCTGCCGAATATCTGGCGCCCCCTCCTCTCTGCCGAATATCTGGCGCCCCCTCCTCTCTGCCGAATATCTGGCGCCCCCTCCTCCATGCCGAATATCTGGCGCCCCCTCCTCCATGCGGAATAGCTGGGGCCCCCTCCTCCCCTCTGCGGAATAGCTGGGGCCCCCTCCTCCCCTCTGCCGAATAGCTGGGGCCCCCTCCTCCCCTCTGCCGAATAGCTGGGGCCCCCTCCTCCCCTCTGCCGAATAGCTGGGGCCCCCTCCTCCCCTCTGCCGAATAGCTGGGGCCCCCTCCTCCCCTCTGCCGAATAGCTGGGGCCCCCTCCTCCCCTCTGCCGAATAGCTGGGGCCCCCTCCTCCCCTCTGCGGAATAGCTGGGGCCCCCTCCTCCCCTCTGCCGAATAGCTGGGGCCCCCTCCTCCCCTCTGCCGAATAGCTGGGGCCCCCTCCTCCCCTCTGCCGAATAGCTGGGGCCCCCTCCTCCCCTCTGCCGAATAGCTGGGGATGTTCCCCAATGTTAAGAGCACCGTTTGCTGTTTGGATTCGCCCGCGTCGTGAGCCGCTTTTTGGGGCTCCGCTCCTCCGGCTGGCAGGAAGTCTTCGGAGCCTGGCGGCCTCCCAGGGTCTATTCCCAGCATGGGATTATCACCTCCACTCAAGGCCAATGGGCAAAACAGATGTTTTCTTGCACATGCAGGAGCCGTCCCCGGGCGGAGGGGCTGTCGGCGCAGACGGAGCCGGGAGAAGGGGCGACATTCCTCAGATTCCCATCCACCCAGGGAGGCGCAGCACAAATCTCTCCTGTCCTCACAGTTTGTTACAATGTATCAGTTTGGAGTCCAGTCTCTTTCAACCTGAGCCTCTCCAGCTGCCATTCCATGCCGCGATAGCCCGGCTGAGAGTTGTAGTTCTGCAACAGCTGGGGATCCTTGTCATAAACAATTATCTAGACGAAATACAATAGTAGCAAATCCTCAGCTGTGGGAAGCATTAGGCAAAGATGAATGGAAATTAGAATGTTTCCACCCATTGACAGCAAGCGGAGATCTTGACTGTGTTGAAAAACTGACGCCCCAATGTCTATTAGAAAGTTGCAGAACATGCTGGGGCGTATTATAACTTTATGATCCTGAGATGTAGCCATGTGACCCCCCCGTTCCCTGATTTTCCCTGTACAGCGGTGCTCCCCATTGATTTGAATGGAGCAGTGCGGCCGTTTCCCTGCACTGTGAATGTTGGGGCTTCATTTTCGGGATAGGAGGAAAATGTCATGTTTGCCGTGCTGGGGCCGGTCCCCATTATAGTGAATGGTGCCAGGCGGGTTTCCGGCAGCACACGTGTGCAAGCGTTAGTACGGATCCGGCAGGCCGTTCCCCTCCCGGACAACCCTAACGCCAGTGTGAAAGAACTGTACCCTATTACCTATACTAGTATTGCCAACCCTCTGCCAGCAGCTGGGGGGCCACATGCAGAGGGCCCCACAGCTGTCTACAGGAGGGGACTGGCATTTGCTGTCCCCTTTTTGTCCTGGGGCTCTGCTGCCACCTAGTGGACAAACTAAGGGATCTGCCTGATCTGGTGATACAATGTGACACAAGGAGTCGAGAGAAAAGGGAAAAGCGCAGAATTAGGATGTGGAGCGAATATAAACCCAGCAAAAAGATGCACAAAATCATTACGTAATAATGATGATCTAGTTCTAGTGCATTAGGAACAAAGTGGTTCAAGATACGTGCCAGTCAGCTGCCCAATACCAGGCGCACCAGGGAGCAAGGTCTATGGGCAGGACTAGTCCAGAGGAGTAATGCAGAACGATCTGTGTCTAATATGTGAGGCAAATTCAAGATCTGCGTTTCCTGTAAGTGAATGTGTAAAACTATTCTCCTTATATCCAGAAGCTGAAAGTAGGTGTTTACCTATTACTTTCCACAGCTGAGGGGTTGGTGCCATTGCATCCCATTTAAATAACCCTCTGTAGCCTGAATTTAAATGGAATAAAGCCAGAAAACCCCTTGAAAAGACAGGATGATGCAGGTTCCTCTGTGTATGAAAAAATCACAGAAAAAACTAATATAAAAACATCCTGCACGGTAAGATATATAAATGTGCGGATGTCCGCGGCCATATTCTATAATACTGCACTATATATGATAATATCTGAGACACTCAGCCAATATATTTTGATCAAAACACATCTGTGCCCACCTACCAAGCGCCAAGGGGGTCTCCGGTCAGGCGGGTCCTACACTAAACCTACCTATGCCATTGGGCTTCAATGTTCAGGAGCGCAGACCCCGCACATATGGTGCGCTGCTCCTAGTCGCCTCCTCTGTGAATGAAGGTAAACGACATAGGGAACTGCTTAACAAGTAGAAAGAAAATGGATCTTCTTTCCCAGAAATCACTTGTTCCCAAACTGAAGTGTAATCTGTCCCATTCTGTGCTGGCTGCGAGTGCTGCCCCCTAGTGCACAAGTGCCTCCATGGCCGGCAGCCAGCACCCACCATGTGTCTGTCCAGATGCTTGAAAAGTCTATAAATAGTTTGGAAAGTGACCAAGTCAACAGCAATGGATGTGACCCTGCGAGAGCTGCATGTCGGGCTGGGATAAAAGCCCTTTAAAGGACAGGCTTGTAAAATGAGCTCAGACCGAGTGTTACATGCACAGCTGCGCTGAGAGACGGCTTTTCACTCTCATCCTGCAAAACTAATGGGCAACGTCTGCTGTCCTGCGCTCTACGCCAGGCTCGCATCTGGATTTGGACACCTCCATAATGAAGAGGATGGCGGCTGCCAACGATTTATATAGATTTAGGAACATAACATGTTAGCAACATGACAGTATAATACTGCCTCCTATGTACAGGACTATAACTACTATAATACTGCCTCCTATGTACAGGAATATAACTGCTATAATACTGCCTCCTATGTACAGGACTATAACTACTATAATACTGCCTCCTATGTACAAGAATATAACTACTATAATACTGCCTCCTATGTACAAGAATATAACTACTATAATACTGCTCCTATGTACAAGAATATAACTACTATAATACTGCTCCTATGTACTAGAATATAACTACTATAATACTGCTCCTATGTACAAGAATATAACTACTATAATACTGCCTCCTATGTACAAGAATATAACTACTATAATACTGCTCCTATGTACAAGAATATAACTACTATAATACTGCCTCCTATGTACAAGAATATAACTACTATAATACTGCTCCTATGTACAAGAATATACCTACTATAATACTGCTCCTATGTACAAGAATATAACTACTATAATACTGCTCCTATGTACAAGAATATAACTACTATAATACTGCTCCTATGCACAAGAATATACCTACTATAATACTGCCCCCTATGTACAAGAATATAACTACTATAATACTGCCTCCTATGTACAGGAATATAACTACTATAATACTGCTCCTATGTACAAGAATATAACTACTATAATACTGCTCCTATGTACAGGAATATAACTACTATAATACTGCCCCTATGTACAGGAATATAACTGCTATAATACTGTCTCCTATGTACATGAATATAACTACTATAATACTGCCTCCTATGTACAAGAATATAACTACTATAATACTGCCTCCTATGTACAGGAATATAACTACTATAATACTGCTCCTATGTACAGGAATATAACTCCTATAATACTGCCTCCTATGTACAGTGTAACCCCTCTTTCGGGTCAGACGTCTCCCCTGCGCCCAGCTTGTCTCTCGCTCTTCTCCTGGGGGGTCATTATTTGGGGGATCACCAGATTATATATTTATACAGCGGACAGGGCAGGGAGATCTGTATTCTGGGTAATTATACTTCACTTCCTGTAGAACTTCTCTGGGATCTCGTCCAAGGTTCCTGCATTGTTCTCCTCGTCTGCGCTTTTCTTATTATTTCGGTTTTGGGTAATTAGTCGGTTATTTTCTTGCACTGTAATTAGTGTTGAACTGCAAGGTCCCCCAAGACGACTGCGCAGACGTTTCCTGTTTTGGTGGTTTAATTACCTCAAAATAAACTTTTTCCCCACTTGATTATTTTCTTAACGCTCACGTATCTGCTGCACGTTATAGGATGAGTGGTGTAGTACTGTATCACACAGGATGGGATTAGATACATGGCTCTATAGACTGTATCACACAGGATGGGATTAGATACATGGCTCTATAGACTGTATCGCACATGATGGGATTAGATACATGGCTCTATAGACAGTATCGCACAGGATGGGATTAGATACATGGCTCTATAGACTGTATCGCACAGGATGGGATTAGATACATGGCTCTATAGACTGTATCACACATGATGGGATTAGATACATGGCTCTATAGACTGTATCACACATGATGGGATTAGATACATGGCTCTATAGACTGTATCGCACATGATGGGATTAGATACATGAGACTGTATCGCACATGATGGGATTAGATACATGGCTCTATAGACTGTATCACACATGATGGGATTAGATACATGGCTCTATAGACTGTATCACACATGATGGGATTAGATACATGGCTCTATAGACTGTATCGCACATGATGGGATTAGATACATGAGACTGTATCGCACATGATGGGATTAGATACATGGCTCTATAGACAGTATCGCACAGGATGGGATTAGATACATGGCTCTATAGACTGTATCGCACAGGATGGGATTAGATACATGGCTCTATAGACAGTATCGCACAGGATGGGATTAGATACATGGCTCTATAGACAGTATCGCACAGGATGGGATTAGATACATGGCTCTATAGACTGTATCGCACAGGATGGGATTAGATACATGGCTCTATAGACTGTATCGCACAGGATGGGATTAGATACATGGCTCTATAGACTGTATCGCACAGGATGGGATTAGATACATGGCTCTATAGACTGTATCGCACAGGATGGGATTAGATACATGGCTCTATAGACTGTATCGCACAGGATGGGATTAGATACATGGCTCTATAGACTGTATCGCACAGGATGGGATTAGATACATGGCTCTATAGACTGTATCGCACAGGATGGGATTAGATACATGGCTCTATAGACTGTATCGCACAGGATGGGATTAGATACATGGCTCTATAGACTGTATCGCACAGGATGGGATTAGATACATGGCTCTATAGACTGTATCGCACAGGATGGGATTAGATACATGGCTCTATAGACTGTATCGCACAGGATGGGATTAGATACATGGCTCTATAGACTGTATCGCACAGGATGGGATTAGATACATGGCTCTATAGACTGTATCGCACAGGATGGGATTAGATACATGGCTCTATAGACAGTATCGCACAGGATGGGATTAGATACATGGCTCTATAGACTGTATCGCACAGGATGGGATTAGATACATGGCTCTATAGACTGTATCGCACAGGATGGGATTAGATACATGGCTCTATAGACTGTATCGCACAGGATGGGATTAGATACATGGCTCTATAGACTGTATCGCACAGGATGGGATTAGATACATGGCTCTATAGACTGTATCGCACAGGATGGGATTAGATACATGGCTCTATAGACTGTATCGCACAGGATGGGATTAGATACATGGCTCTATAGACTGTATCGCACAGGATGGGATTAGATACATGGCTCTATAGACTGTATCGCACAGGATGGGATTAGATACATGGCTCTATAGACTGTATCGCACAGGATGGGATTAGATACATGGCTCTATAGACTGTATCGCACAGGACGGGATTAGATACATGGCTCTATAGACTGTATCGCACAGGACGGGATTAGATACATGGCTCTATAGACTGTATCGCACAGGATGGGATTAGATACATGGCTCTATAGACTGTATCGCACAGGACGGGATTAGATACATGGCTCTATAGACTGTATCGCACAGGACGGGATTAGATACATGGCTCTATAGACTGTATCGCACAGGATGGGATTAGATACATGGCTCTATAGACTGTATCGCACAGGATGGGATTAGATACATGGCTCTATAGACTGTATCGCACATGACGGGATTAGATACATGGCTCTATAGACTGTATCGCACATGACGGGATTAGATACATGGCTCTATAGACTGTATCGCACAGGATGGGATTAGATACATGGCTCTATAGACTGTATCGCACAGGATGGGATTAGATACATGGCTCTATAGACTGTATCGCACAGGACGGGATTAGATACATGGCTCTATAGACTGTATCGCACAGGATGGGATTAGATACATGGCTCTATAGACTGTATCGCACAGGATGGGATTAGATACATGGCTCTATAGACTGTATCGCACATGACGGGATTAGATACATGGCTCTATAGACTGTATCGCACATGACGGGATTAGATACATGGCTCTATAGACTGTATCGCACAGGATGGGATTAGATACATGGCTCTATAGACTGTATCGCACAGGATGGGATTAGATACATGGCTCTATAGACTGTATCGCACATGACGGGATTAGATACATGGCTCTATAGACTGTATCGCACAGGATGGGATTAGATACATGGCTCTATAGACTGTATCGCACATGATGGGATTAGATACATGGCTCTATAGACTGTATCGCACATGATGGGATTAGATACATGGCTCTATAGACTGTATCACACAGGATGGGATTAGATACATGGCTCTACAGACTGTATCACACAGGATCTATACAGGGTATTTGGAATGTCTTCAGCCCCTTTGCTATGAATAGTGATGAGCGAAGCGAGCTTCGGATCCTAGGATTAATGCTGTACAGAGATCCCGAGTAAAGGGGCCGAAGACTTATGTTCTGGGTAAGGGTCCATTCACACGTCCGTGTGTGTTTTGCGGATTCACGTATCCGTGGATCCGCAAAACACGGACATCGACGATGTGCGTTCCGCATTTTGCGGACTGCACATCGCCGGCACTTAATAGTAAATGCCTATTCTTGTCCGCAATTGCAGAGAAGAATAGGACATGTTCTATTTTTTTCGGTATCGGAATTGCAGACCCGGAAGTGCGGATCCGCAATTCCGGATCCGGGCAGCACATAGTGCTGCCCCATAGAAATGAATGGGTCTGCAATTCCGATCCGCAAATTGCGGATGTGTGAATGGACCCTAAAGGGGACCGAAGACTTTTATGTCCCGAGTAAAGGGGCCGAAGACTTCTGTCCTCCGGTAAAGGGGCCGAAGACTTCTGTCCTCCGGTAACGGGGCCGAAGGCTTCTGTCCTCCGGTAACGGGGCCGAAGGCTTCTGTCCTCCGGTAACGGGGCCGAAGGCTTCTGTCCTCCGGTAACGGGGCCGAAGGCTTCTGTCCTCCGGTAACGGGGCCGAAGGCTTCTGTCCTCCGGTAACGGGGCCGAAGGCTTCTGTCCTCCGGTAACGGGGCCGAAGGCTTCTGTCCTCCGGTAAAGGGGCCGAAGGCTTCTGTCCTCCGGTAAAGGGGCCGAAGGCTTCTGTCCTCCGGTAAAGGGGCCGAAGGCTTCTGTCCTCCGGTAAAGGGGCCGAAGGCTTCTGTCCTCCGGTAAAGGGGCCGAAGGCTTCTGTCCTCCGGTGAAGGGGCCGAAGGCTTCTGTCCTCCGGTAAAGGGGCCGAAGGCTTCTGTCCTCCGGTAAAGGGGCCGAAGGCTTCTGTCCTGAGACTCTGCTGTATCCAATCCTCTCTTGATACATTTAGATACTTTCACACTAGCGTTTTTCTTTTCCGGCGCTGAGTTCCGTCCTTTGGGCTCAAATCCGGAAAAGAACTGATCAGTTTTATCCCCATGCATTGTGAATGGAGAGCGATCCGCTCAGGACGCATCAGGACGTCTTCAGTTCAGTCGTTTTGACTGATCGGGCTTTTCAGAAAACCGTAGAATGCTGTATCTTTACCTCCGGCCAAAAAACCTGAACACTTTGACTGAACGCCGGATCCGGCCTTTTTCCCATTGACTTGCATTAACGCCGGATCCAGCGCAGTGTCTTCAGTCAAACCGGATCCGGCTTTTGCATGTTAAACCTGAAAAATTTGAAAAAAAAGTTAGTCCATAAATGGCGGATCCGTTTTTTCCAATGCATTTTTTTCATTGTGATCAAAATCCTGATCAGGATTTAAATGTAATCCGTTTTCACACGTTTTTCCGGATCCGGCGGGCAGTTCCGGTGTCTGAATTGAACGCCGGATTTAAACAGCGCTAGTGTGAACGTAGCCTTAGTTACATGTTGTTAGATATTCTCCTGGAAGATGTAAATATTAACCTCTTGTTGTCTGGTTTGTTTTCCTGTGGCCAGTTGGTATTTGATGCTGGGCCCCTCCCCGGGGTGTGTTCCGCACCCTGGAGACCTGTGCAGCCGCCCGACTCTGCTGTGTTGTTGTTGTTACCATGGAGCAGCAGAGTCGCTGGTGAAGAGGGAGCAGCAGAGCAGACACTGAACCTGCACCTGAGCCCCCACCCTGCATGAGAGCCCTTCCTTCTGCTCCCCCATCTTACAGCGCAGACCCCCAGGATGAACATTGTGCTGTCCAGGTAAGAAGCCCCCCTGCAGGGCTGCATCTTGTAATATAGACCCTCCTGTAGGCTCTGCTCTGAGCATCTGTCCCCTGTGCTGAGGGTTTGTTACAATGTACAGGTGCAGATGAAGTCTATCCGTCTGGAGTCCAGGATGTTTAACGCACAGTGTTGTCTTCACTGGATAAAACTGTAACAAACCCTCAGCTCTGAGAAGTACTAGTTCTGTGCTTGTTTTTTTTTCTGGATAAACATGAGAATGTTCTTATTCACTGACAGCAAGCAGAGAACTTGAAAATGATTTAGGAATTGAAACACTAATCTGTTTGAAAGTTGCAGAGCTTTTCATTGCTCAGTCCCATCCCCCGCCCTATCCAGAGATAAGCGGCACCAGCATCTCCTGCTCTATTAAAATTAACCATTTGCATTCTGGACGTGCTGGTTCCAGGCACCTAATAGCCCCCCGACCTCTAATCTCCTGTAATGGAAATTGTATCTGTTCAGTGTCGTCGCTGCCGGGAGCGTTTTGTGCGTTCCGTGCATTGCGGCGATTATTACGCGTCTGATCGTCTTGCACCTGAGGATGGGCTCAAACCAGAGATTGATGTATTGAGGTTCATCCATACAGAGGTACTAGGAGCTGGGGAGGCGCCTCATGCCTCGCTGTGATGGGAACCTATTAGTGCAGGGATCAGCAACTTTCGGCACTCCAGCTGCTGTGAAACTACAACTCCCAGCATGCAATATGCTCAGATGTTCTTCTTACTACCACAAAAGTGAAAGGAGGATTCTGGGAGTTGTAGTTGCTGATCCCTGTATTTCGGAGTCCCGTGGTGGCACTCTCTATAGTTCCCTCCTATCCTATAAAGGGACAGCATATCACTGGCATGATGGTGGGGGTCCGACCTCTGAGACCCCTGACGATTCTGGGGAGGGGTGCAGCGCTGATGCCGTTCACTGCGGCCTCTTAGTTCTCCGCGGTCGGACCGCTCCTCCCATAAACTAGCGATGAGATGGGCGCTGAAGTCTTGGCACTTGTCTTCCGCGGTGTAGCGTAGCTGTGTTGACCTTCAGTCGCGGTATAGCAGAGCTGTGTTCACCTTCAGTCGCGGTATAGCGTAGCTGTGTTGACCCTAAGTCGCGGTATAGCGTAGCTGTGTTGACCTTCAGTCGCGGTATAGCGTAGCTGTGTTGACCTTCAGTCGCGGTATAGCGTAGCTGTGTTGACCTTCAGTCGCGGTATAGCGTAGCTGTGTTGACCTTCAGTCGCGGTATAGCGTAGCTGTGTTCACCTTCAGTCGCGGTATAGCAGAGCTGTGTTCACCTTCAGTCGCGGTATAGCAGGGCTGTGTTCACCTTCAGTCGCGGTATAGCAGAGCTGTGTTCACCTTCAGTCGCGGTATAGCAGAGCTGTGTTCACCTTCAGTCGCGGTATAGCAGAGCTGTGTTCACCTTCAGTCGCGGTATAGCAGAACTGTGTTCACCTTCAGTCGCGGTATAGCAGAGCTGTGTTCACCTTCAGTCGCGGTATAGCGTAGCTGTGTTCACCTTCAGTCGCGGTATAGCGTAGCTGTGTTCACCTTCAGTCGCGGTATAGCGTAGCTGTGTTGACCTTCAGTCGCGGTATAGCGTAGCTGTGTTGACCTTCAGTCGCGGTATAGCGTAGCTGTGTTCACCTTCAGTCGCGGTATAGCAGAGCTGTGTTCACCTTCAGTCGCGGTATATCAGAGCTGTGTTCACCTTCAGTCGCGGTATAGCAGAACTGTGTTCACCTTCAGTCGCGGTATAGCAGAGCTGTGTTCACCTTCAGTCGCGGTATAGCAGAGCTGTGTTCACCTTCAGTCGCGGTATAGCAGAGCTGTGTTCACCTTCAGTCGCGGTATAGCAGAACTGTGTTCACCTTCAGTCGCGGTATAGCGTAGCTGTGTTGACCTTCAGTCGCGGTATAGCGTAGCTGTGTTGACCTTCAGTCGCGGTATAGCGTAGCTGTGTTCACCTTCAGTCGCGGTATAGCGTAGCTGTGTTGACCTTCAGTCGCGGTATAGCAGAGCTGTGTTGACCTTCAGTCGCGGTATAGCAGAGCTGTGTTGACCTTCAGTCGCGGTATAGCAGAGCTGTGTTGACCTTCAGTCGCGGTATAGCAGAGCTGTGTTGACCTTCAGTCGCGGTATAGCAGTGCTGTGTTGACCTTCCGTCGCGGTATAGCAGAGCTGTGTTGACCTTCAGTCGCGGTATAGCAGAGCTGTGTTGACCTTCAGTCGCGGTATAGCAGAGCTGTGTTGACCTTCAGTCGCGGTATAGCAGAGCTGTGTTGACCTTCAGTCGCGGTATAGCAGAGCTGTGTTGACCTTCAGTCGCGGTATAGCAGAGCTGTGTTGACCTTCAGTCGCGGTATAGCGTAGCTGTGTTGACCTTCAGTCGCGGTATAGCGTAGCTGTGTTGACCTTCAGTCGCGGTATAGCGTAGCTGTGTTCACCTTCAGTCGCGGTATAGCAGAACTGTGTTGACCTTCAGTCGCGGTATAGCAGAGCTGTGTTGACCTTCAGTTGCGGTATAGCAGAGCTGTGTTCACCTTCCATCGCGGTATAGCAGAGCTGTGTTCGTCTGTTGAATTAGCCCAGATATCACCCGTTATTCGTTCCCTCTCCGCAGAGATGCTCAGGTCAAGATCATGGAGAACACGGTGTCCAACGCCGAGCATTATTTCGGACAGTTCTGCTCAGTGCTGGCGTCTTATACTCGCAAAACGGCCAAACTGCGGGACAAGGCGGACGAGCTAGTCAAACAGCTGATTGACTTCGGAAACACGGAGAACCCCGAACTGAGGAGCGCCATGAAAAACGTGGGGGAGGAGCTGGCGAAGATTCAGGACTACAGACACGCGCAGGTACACGTCGTCTAGTGCGCCGCTTATCACTGCGGACCGTCTGTACTGTGAGCGCAAGCTGGATGGCGCCACGTTATGTCCGTCACCTGAGCAGCGATATCAGCGGCCCCCAGAGACACAACTAGTGGGCTCAAGGGCCACATGCAAATCTGTACTGGGGCCCCTTTGTGCCATTTATAACACCAGGGTCTTATGTGGCAAAGGGGACATTAGGCCCCTCCGACTCCAGAGCCAAGGTGCAACTGCTATCTCTGCACCCCCTATAGCTGTGGCCCTGGTTATCTCTGCACCCCCTATAGCTGTGGCCCTGGTTATCTCTGCACCCCCTATAGCTATGGCCCTGGTTATTATCTCTGCACCCCCTATAGCTATGGCCCTGGTTATTATCTCTGCACCCCCTATAGCTATGGCCCTGGTTATTATCTCTGCACCCCCTATAGCTATGGCCCTGGTTATTATCTCTGCACCCCCTATAGCTATGGCCCTGGTTATTATCTCTGCACCCCCTATAGCTGTGGCCCTGGTTATTATCTCTGCACCCCCTATAGCTATGGCCCTGGTTATTATCTCTGCACCCCCTATAGCTATGGCCCTGGTTATTATCTCTGCACCCCCTATAGCTATACCCCTGGTTATTATCTCTGCACCCCCTATAGCTGTAGCCCTGGTTATTATCTCTGCACCCCCTATAGCTATACCCCTGGTTATTATCTCTGCACCCCCTATAGCTGTGGCCCTAGTTATTACCTCTGCACCCCCTATAGCTGTAGCCCTGGGTATTACCTCTGCACCCCCTATAGCTATGGCCCTGGTTATTACCTCTGCACCCCCTATAGCTGTGGCCCTGGTTATTATCTCTGCACCCCCTATAGCTATGGCCCTGGTTATTACCTCTGCACCCCCTATAGCTGTGGCCCTGGTTATTATCTCTGCACCCCCTATAGCTATGGCCCTGGTTATTATCTCTGCACCCCCTATAGCTATGGCCCTGGTTATTATCTCTGCACCCCCTATAGCTATGGCCCTAGTTATTATCTCTGCACCCCCTATAGCTATGGCCCTGGTTATTACCTCTGCACCCCCTATAGCTATGGCCCTGGTTATTACCTCTGCACCCCCTATAGCTATGGCCCTGGTTATTATCTCTGCACCCCCTATAGCTATGGCCCTGGTTATTATCTCTGCACCCCCTATAGCTGTGGCCCTGGTTATTATCTCTGCACCCCCTATAGCTATGGCCCTGGTTATCTCTGCACCCCCTATAGCTATGGCCCTGGTTATTATCTCTGCACCCCCTATAGCTATACCCCTGGTTATTATCTCTGCACCCCCTATAGCTATAGCCCTGGTTATTATCTCTGCACCCCCTATAGCTATGGCCCTGGTTATTATCTCTGCACCCCCTATAGCTATACCCATGATTATTATCTCTGCACCCCCTATAGCTATGGCCCTGGTTATTATCTCTGCACCCCCTATAGCTATGGCCCTGGTTATTATCTCTGCACCCCCTATAGCTATGGCCCTGGTTATCTCTGCACCCCCTATAGCTATGGCCCTGGTTATTACCTCCGCAACCCCTATAGCTATTCCCCTGGTTATTATCTCTGCACCCCCTATAGCTATACCCCTGGTTATTATCTCTGCACCCCTATAGCTATGCCCCTGGTTATTATCTCTGCACCCCCTATAGCTATGGCCCTGGTTATTATCTCTGCACCCCCTATAGCTATGGCCCTGGTTTATCTCATGCACCCCCTATAGCTATGGCCCTGGTTATTACCTCCGCACCCCCTATAGCTATGGCCCTGGTTATTATCTCTGCACCCCCTATAGCTATGGCCCTGGTTATTATCTCTGCACCCCCTATAGCTATGGCCCTGGTTATTATCTCTGCACCCCCTATAGCTATACCCCTGGTATTATCTCTGCACCCCCTATAGCTATGGCCCTGGTTATTATCTCTGCACCCCCTATAGCTATGGCCCTGGTTATTAATCTCTGCACCCCTATAGCTATGGCCCTGGTTATTATCTCTGCACCCCCTATAGCTATGGCCCTGGTTATTATCTCTGCACCCCTATAGCTATGGCCTGGTTATTATCGCTGCACCCCCTATAGCTATGGCCCTGGTTATTATCTCTGCACCCCCTATAGCTATGGCCCTGGTTATTATCTCTGCACCCCCTATAGCTATGGCCCTGGTTATTATCTCTGCACCCCCTATAGCTATGGCCCTGGTTATTATCTCTGCACCCCCTATAGCTATGGTCCTGGTTATTATCGCTGCACCCCCTATAGCTATGGCCCTGGTTATTATCTCTGCACCCCCTATAGCTATGGCCCTGGTTATTATCTCTGCACCCCCTATAGCTATGGTCCTGGTTATTATCGCTGCACCCCCTATAGCTATGGCCCTGGTTATTATCTCTGCACCCCCTATAGCTATACCCCTGGTTATTATCTCTGCACCCCCTATAGCTATGGCCCTGGTTATTATCTCTGCACCCCCTATAGCTATGGCCCTGGTTATTATCTCTGCACCCCCTATAGCTATGGTCCTGGTTATTATCTCTGCACCCCCTATAGCTATGGCCCTGGTTATTATCTCTGCACCCCCTATAGCTATGGCCCTGGTTATTATCTCTGCACCCCCTATAGCTATACCCCTGGTTATTATCTCTGCACCCCCTATAGCTATGGCCCTGGTTATTATCTCTGCACCCCCTATAGCTATGGCCCTGGTTATTATCGCTGCACCCCCTATAGCTATGGCCCTGGTTATTATCTCTGCACCCCCTATAGCTATGGCCCTGGTTATTATCTCTGCACCCCCCTATAGCTATGGCCCTGGTTATTATCTCTGCACCCCCTATAGCTATGGTCCTGGTTATTATCGCTGCACCCCCTATAGCTATGGCCCTGGTTATTATCTCTGCACCCCCTATAGCTATGGCCCTGGTTATTATCTCTGCACCCCCTATAGCTATGGCCCTGGTTATTATCTCTGCACCCCCTATAGCTATGGCCCTGGTTATTATCTCTGCACCCCCTATAGCTATACCCCTGGTTATTATCTCTGCACCCCCTATAGCTATGGTCCTGGTTATTATCGCTGCACCCCCTATAGCTATGGTCCTGGTTATTATCGCTGCACCCCCTATAGCTATGGCCCTGGTTATTATCTCTGCACCCCCTATAGCTATGGCCCTGGTTATTATCTCTGCACCCCCTATAGCTGTAGCCCTGGTTATTACCTCTGCACCCCCTATAGCTATGGCCCTGGTTATTATCTCTGCACCCCCTATAGCTATGGCCCTGGTTATTATCTCTGCACCCCCTATAGCTATGGCCCTGGCAGGGGCGGATTAGGTGCATGTCTACCCAACTTGGCCCCCCTCCATTTTAGTATAGTTTTTTTTTCTGTATGAAGAGGCTGCGGTGCCTCATGAGCGCCACAGTCTCTTCTTAGGCCATATGACATCTTCAGACCAAAAAATAAAAAATACCCCAAATTGGGGCCTAAACTAAAAAATTTGGTCGCTAAATTTTAAATACATATAATTATAATAAAAAAGGAGGAGAATACAGCACCACATACCTGTTAGATCCAGTGACATCTCCTGTCATGTAGACCTTCTCTTTCCTCTTCTTCTCCGTTAGGCCCAGACCGCCATGGCAAATTCTTTCAGCCGCATCTCGTCTCTACAGTTTGTAACAGACACGTTAGATTTCTCAATTTTTCCATCAACCTCCTCGTCCTGGTGTCCCCACAGTGTCATCCTGCCAACCCCAATACTGTGCCCGTGGTGCCCCCCAATGCCCCAGGAACTATACTGCTGGAAAAAAATAGTGACCCTAATAGACAAAATTTTAGTCCTTTATCAAACTGGTGTAAAGTAGAACTGGATTTCCAAAAGAGCTGCCAAATATGAAAGGTGGAATCTGATTGGCTGCTATGGGCGACTAATCCAGTTCTACTTTACACCAGTTTGATAAATGACCCCAAATGTCCCTATAGTGTCCACAGCAGCTATAATGTCCCCTAGAGACCCCCAGTAATAATACCACCCTCTATTGTGCTCCAGGCAATAATCCCCGTATAGTGTCTCCAGAAATAATAGAATTGCCCCTACAGTGCCTCCCCAATAGCAACACCCCCATATAGTAATCCCCCATAGTAGTTTGCCCCCACACAGTAATTTCCCCCACATGCCCCACATAGTAATTTCCCCCACACTGCCCCCATATAGTAATTTCCCCCACACTGCCCCATATAGTAATTTCCCCCACACTGCCCCATATAGTAATTTCCCCACACTGCCCCATATAGTAATTTCCCCCACACTGCCCCATATAGTAATTTCCCCACACTGCCCCATATAGTAATTTCCCCCACACTGCCCCATATAGTAATTTCCCCCACACTGCCCCATATAGTAATTTCCCCCACACTGCCCCATATAGTAATTTCCCCCACACTGCCCCATATAGTAATTTCCCCACACTGCCCCATATAGTAATTTCCCCCACACTGCCCCATATAGTAATTTCCCCCACACTGCCCCATATAGTAATTTCCCCCACACTGCCCCATATAGTAATTTCCCCACACTGCCCCATATAGTAATTTCCCCACACTGCCCATATAGTAATTTCCCCCACACTGCCCCATATAGTAATTTCCCCACACTGCCCCATATAGTAATTTCCCCCACACTGCCCCATATAGTAATTTCCCCCACACTGCCCCATATAGTAATTTCCCCCACACTGCCCCATATAGTAATTTCCCCCACACTGCCCATATAGTAATTTCCCCCACACTGCCCCATATAGTAATTTCCCCCACACTGCCCCATATAGTAATTTCCCCCACACTGCCCATATAGTAATTTCCCCCACACTGCCCCATATAGTAATTTCCCCCACACTGCCCCATAGTAATTTCCCCCACACTGCCCCATATAGTAATTTCCCCCACACTGCCCCATATAGTAATTTCCCCCACACTGCCCCATATAGTAATTTCCCCCACACTGCCCATATAGTAATTTCCCCCACACTGCCCCATATAGTAATTTCCCCCACACTGCCCCATATAGTAATTTCCCCCACACTGCCCCATATAGTAATTTCCCCCACACTGCCCCATATAGTAATTTCCCACACTGCCCCATATAGTAATTTCCCCCACACTGCCCCATATAGTAATTTCCCCCACACTGCCCATATAGTAATTTCCCCCACACTGCCCCATATAGTAATTTCCCCCACACTGCCCCATATAGTAATTTCCCCCACACTGCCCCATATAGTAATTTCCCCCACACTGCCCCATATAGTAATTTCCCCACACTGCCCCATATAGTAATTTCCCCCACACTGCCCCATATAGTAATTTCCCCCACACTGCCCCATATAGTAATTTCCCCCACACTGCCCCATATAGTAATTTCCCCCACACTGCCCCATATAGTAATTTCCCCCACACTGCCCCATATAGTAATTTCCCCCACACTGCCCCATATAGTAATTTCCCCCACACTGCCCCATAGTAATTTCCCCACACTGCCCATATAGTAATTTCCCCCACACTGCCCCATATAGTAATTTCCCCCACACTGCCCATATAGTAATTTCCCCCACACTGCCCCATATAGTAATTTCCCCCACACTGCCCCATATAGTAATTTCCCCCACACTGCCCCATATAGTAATTTCCCCCACACTGCCCCATATAGTAATTTCCCCACACTGCCCCATATAGTAATTTCCCCCACACTGCCCCATATAGTAATTCCCCCACACTGCCCCATATAGTAATTTCCCCCACACTGCCCCATATAGTAATTTCCCCCACACTGCCCATATAGTAATTTCCCCCACACTGCCCCATATAGTAATTTCCCCCACACTGCCCCATATAGTAATTTCCCCCACACTGCCCCATATAGTAATTTCCCCCACACTGCCCCATATAGTAATTTCCCCCACACTGCCCCATATAGTAATTTCCCCCACACTGCCCCATATAGTAATTTCCCCCACACTGCCCCATATAGTAATTTCCCCCACACTGCCCCATATAGTAATTTCCCCCACACTGCCCCACATAGTAATTTCCCCCACACTGCCCCCACATAGTAATTTCCCCCACACTGCCGCCCACATAGTAATTTCCCCCACACTGCCCCACATAGTAATTTCCCCCACACTGCCCCACATAGTAATTCCTCCACACACTGTCCCAACTATAGTAATTTCCCCCACACTGCCCCCACTATAGTAATTTCCCCCACACTGCCCCCATATAGTAATTTCCTCCCCACACTGGCCCCCATATAGTAATTTCCCCACACTGCCCCCACATAGTAATTTCCCACCACACGCCCCCACATAGTATTTCCCCCCACACTGCCCCCCATAGTAATTTCCCCCACACTGCCCCCCACATAGTAAGTTTCCCTCCACACTGCCCCCAATAGTAATTTCCCCCACACTGCCCCCACATAGTAATTTCCCCCACACTGCCCCCACGATAGTAATTTCCCCCACACCGGCCCCCACATAGTAATTTCCCCCACACTGCCCCCACATAGTAATTTCCCCCACACTGCCCCCACAATCGTAATTCCCCACACCTGCCCCCACATAGTAATTTCCCCCACACTGCCCCACATAGTAATTTCCCCCACACTGCCCCCACATAGTAATTTCCCCCACACTGCCCCACATAGTAATTTTCCCCCACACTGCCCCACATAGTAATTTCCCCCACACTGCCCCCACATAGTAATTTCCCCCACACTGCCCCACATAGTAATTTCCCCCACACTGCCCCCATATAGTAATTTCCCCCACACTGCCCCATATAGTAATTTCCCCCACACTGCCCCCACATAGTAATTTCCCCCACACTGCCCCAACATAGTAATTTCCCTCCACACTGTCCCCACATAGTAATTTCCCCCACACTGCCCCACATAGTAATTTCCCCCACACTGCCCCATATAGTAATTTCCCCCACACTGTCCCCACATAGTAATTTCCCCCACACTGTCCCCCACATAGTATTTTCCCCCACACTGCCCCACATAGTAATTTCCCCCACACTGTCCCCACATAGTAATTTCCCCCCACACTGCCCCCACATAGTAATTTCCCCCACACTGCCCCACTATAGTAATTTCCCCCACACTGCCCCCACATAGTAATTTCCCCCACACTGCCCCCACATATAGTAATTTCCCCCACACTGCCCCATATAGTAATTTCCCCCACACTGCCCCATATAGTAATTTCCCCACACTGCCCCATATAGTAATTTCCCCACACTGCCCCATATAGTAATTTCCCCCACACTGCCCCATATAGTAATTTCCCCCACACTGCCCCATATAGTAATTTCCCCACACTGCCCCATATAGTAATTTCCCCCACACTGCCCCATATAGTAATTTCCCCCACACTGCCCCATATAGTAATTTCCCCACACTGCCCCATATAGTAATTTCCCCCACACTGCCCCATATAGTAATTTCCCCCACACTGCCCATATAGTAATTTCCCCCACACTGCCCATATAGTAATTTCCCCCACACTCCCCATATAGTAATTTCCCCCACACTGCCCCATATAGTAATTTCCCCCACACTGCCCCATATAGTAATTTCCCCCACACTGCCCCATATAGTAATTTCCCCCACACTGCCCATATAGTAATTTCCCCACACTGCCCCATATAGTAATTTCCCCCACACTGCCCATATAGTAATTTCCCCCACACTCCCATATAGTAATTTCCCCCACACTGCCCCATATAGTAATTTCCCCCACACTGCCCCATATAGTAATTTCCCCCACACTGCCCCATATAGTAATTTCCCCCACACTGCCCCATATAGTAATTTCCCCCACACTGCCCCATATAGTAATTTCCCCCACACTGCCCCATATAGTAATTTCCCCCACACTGCCCCATATAGTAATTTCCCCCACACTGCCCCATATAGTAATTTCCCCCACACTGCCCCATATAGTAATTTCCCCCACACTGCCCCATATAGTAATTTCCCCCACACTGCCCCATATAGTAATTTCCCCCACACTGCCCCATATAGTAATTTCCCCCACACTGCCCCATATAGTAATTTCCCCCACACTGCCCCATATAGTAATTTCCCCCACACTGCCCCATATAGTAATTTCCCCCACACTGCCCCATATAGTAATTTCCCCCACACTGCCCCATATAGTAATTTCCCCCACACTGCCCCATATAGTAATTTCCCCCACACTGCCCCATATAGTAATTTCCCCCACACTGCCCCATATAGTAATTTCCCCCACACTCCCCATATAGTAATTTCCCCCACACTGCCCCATATAGTAATTTCCCCCACACTGCCCCATATAGTAATTTCCCCCACACTGCCCCATATAGTAATTTCCCCCACACTGCCCCATATAGTAATTTCCCCACACTGCCCCATATAGTAATTTCCCCCACACTGCCCCATATAGTAATTTCCCCCACACTGCCCCATATAGTAATTTCCCCACACTGCCCCATATAGTAATTTCCCCCACACTGCCCCATATAGTAATTTCCCCCACACTGCCCCATATAGTAATTTCCCCACACTGCCCCATATAGTAATTTCCCCACACTGCCCCACATAGTAATTTCCCCCACACTGCCCATATAGTAATTTCCCCACACTGCCCTATATAGTGCTCAGATCAGACCCCCATTGCCCAGATCAGGACCCCCCCCCTCATGCTCAGATGAGACCCCCATTGCCCAGATCAGGACCCCCCCCCTCATGCTCAGATCAGACCCCCATTGCCCAGATCAGGACCCCCCCCTCATGCTCAGATCAGACCCCCATTGCCCAGATCAGGACCCCCCCCTCATGCTCAGATGAGACCCCCATTGCCCAGATCAGGACCCCCCCCCCCCCTTCCCTCTCCTGATCAGGCACTGGGCTCCTGCTACTCTGCAGGTCTGACGTGTCTCCACTGTGACCTGATGAGAAGTGATGGCCAGCGAACACATGCGGGCTGCCATCTTTAGTAAGGTAGACTCACCCGTCTGGCGATGCACAGGTAAGCCCATACCTGTGCTTGTCGGGAGCCGGTCTGAAATCAAATGCGGTCACCGGGAGCAGGCAGTTCCGAGAACAGTCGCCGGGGCCTTCATCGGGCTGTTCTCGGATCTGCCTGCTCCCGGTGACCGCATTTGATTTCAGACCGGCTCCCGACACAGGTAAGGGCTTACCTGTGCATCGCCGGACGGGTGAGTCTACCTTACTAAGGATGGCAGCCCGCATGTGTTCGCTGGCCATCACTGCGAACTTACCATCCATGCTGATGAGCACAATGTCAGGTCATAGTGCGTGTCCCCAGGTACTATGTTCTCACACTGTGCGCATCAGGACGTAGTGGAGAGTGAGCTGGAGCTGCAGAGAAGTAACAGAGCCCGATCAGGGGAAGATCTGAGCCTGGGGTGGAGAGTGAGCCGCCTGACTGCTTCCCGGCTCCACAGCTAGAGCCGCAGGTTGGCCACCCCTGCCCTATAGTATACAGAAACCCGCAGTATAGCACCTTACAGTATATAGCACCCCACAGTATGTAGTATAGCACCCTATAGTATTCAGTAGAGCAGTACAGCCCCCCACAGTATACAGTACAGCAGTATAGCACTCCGCAGTATAGCACCCTATAGTATATAGCACCCCACAGTATGCAGTATAGCACCCTATAGTATATAGCACCCCACAGTATGCAGTAGAGCAGTACAGCCCCCCACAGTATACAGTACAACAGTATAGCACTCCACAGTATACAGGACCCCACACTATACAGCACCCCGCAGTATAGCACCCCAGAGTATACAGCCCCCCACAGTATACAGTACAGCAGTATAGCACTCCACAGTATACAGCACCCCACACTATACAGCACCCCGCAGTATAGCACCCCAGAGTATACAGCCCCCCACAGTATACAGTACAGCAGTATAGCACTCCACAGTATACAGCACCCCACACTATACAGCACCCCGCAGTATAGCACCCCAGAGTATACAGCCCCCCACAGTATACAGTACAGCAGTATAGCACTCCACAGTATACAGCCCCCCACAGTATACAGTACAGCAGTATAGCACTCCACAGTATACAGCACCCCACACTATACAGCACCCCAGAGTATACAGCCCCCCACAGTATACAGTATAGCACCCTATAGTATATAGCACCCCACAGTATGCAGTAGAGCAGTACAGCCCCCCACAGTATACAGTACAGCAGTATAGCACTCCACAGTATACAGCACCCCACACTATACAGCACCCCGCAGTATAGCACCCCAGAGTATACAGCCCCCCACAGTATACAGTACAGCAGTATAGCACTCCACAGTATACAGCACCCCACACTATACAGCACCCCGCAGTATAGCACCCCAGAGTATACAGCCCCCCACAGTATACAGTAGCTTACAGTATATTAGCATAACAGCCCCTGTCACCTTTTCCTGATGTAATCTTCACACAAAAAGCTCCACAGTTGAGGCAAACTTCTCCTGCAGCAACAGTCCTGGTATAAATAAAGGACCTTTGATGACCTCATAGCCATGTGACCAGTAATATTGCTAGGTTACTGGTCACATGATGATGTCATCTAAGGTCCTTTCTCCTAAGAGAATCACAGCTCTCGCCGGCAGGCAGGCATGGCAGCACCCCCTGTGTAGCGGACAGTCTGACACCCCGGGCAGTGGCCGACAGGGCTCAAGAGGCAGCTGCCTTGGGCCCCCCAGGAGCAACTGGGCCCGGGGAAGCTGCCCCTTATTAAAGACGACCCTGCCCCTGGTTATTATCTCTGCAGCCCCATAGCTATGTCCCTGATTATTATCTCTGCACCCCCTTTCCATAGTCCTGTTTATACGTTATTCTGCCTGCGCCCGGGGTTAATTTGCCGCTGTGGTAATCAGTTGCCGTCTCCACTGCTGAATCTCATGTATGAAGCCCAGATTCCTGCGGCTTAAGTGCCGGTTGGGTTTAATGCGGACTGTTCATACCGCGCATGGCGATCTCTGTGTAAGGCTGACGATGGCGGAACTATTCGGAACAGGGGAGTTGTGACATAACTTTTCGGATCCCTAGAAGTTGAGTTTGGTCAGCAGCAGGCAGCGATGATTGGCGCGGTCTCTAACGCATTGTATCAGTCCCGGTTATATGGACCCTATAGTTTTGCTGATATCATTTACTATAACTCATCGGATCGCTATGCGGTGGCTGTTGCGTGTCGTTTGTCACATTTATGTGGAAATCGGGGGTGAAATGAGCGAGCAAAGCTTCAAAATCCCGTATCAGAAAGAGGTCGCAGCAGCAGTAATGTCAGTGCAAGTCAATTACCAGAGCGCTGCGATCCTCTGCCGGCGCGTCTCATCTCCATATTCATACTCCTTAATCCTCAAAGCCGTAATCTGCATGTAATGATTTTCATCCTCTGCCCGTGGAAGGATGACCTTTACCGGGTGATCCGAGCCGCAGGAGCGCGCTAATGAATCCAGCACGCTGGCAGCTAAATGATCTCTCTGCGGGAAGGAGGAAAGCGCGAGAAGGTGAGGGCCGCCGCGCATCCTTCTTAATTAGCCCCTCTGCCTGCAAACAAGGCCGCTGGCGAGCTAATTATTGACTCGTTAATTGCTGGCTGCCGATCACTGGGGAGTCCTCTCTTGCCCGGTCATGTCCCCATCCAGCACTTCTCATGAGCCGGTGGACAGAGTGAAACGCGTCGGGTCCCCTGTCTTCTAGGGGCATCTGGGGCCCAATAACTGATTATTATCCAGTAAACGCAGTGAAATGCGTTGGGTTCCAGAAATAATGTTATATGGAAGCAATAAACTTCTATAGACGCCCAGAAGAGCAATGGGGGGGGTTATAGATTTGGGGTGAAGTACTATGGGGCGTTTTAAAGCAGGGACAGGATAAACAAGTCTATGGGGCACAGTCACGTATATCACTTAAGGGCCACAGGTGCAGCAGGGCCTGAGGCTAATTTCCAGTTCCTTCACAATCTATTAGGGGTGTCTTGGCCTCCGTTGTGCGTAGATCCGCGCCCACCCAACCGTGGTTCAAAGCGTGTCATCTGAGTATTGTACGTTTTACATCTGCAGGTGGAGAGACTGGAAACCAAAGTAGTGGCCCCTATGAAGATGTACGGACCCTTAATAAAGGAAAGGCGGGTAAGATTATATTATATGCGTCCGTATTCTGAAGATATATATATATATATACACCCTCCTCATCATTGAGAATACACCCCAGGAAGGACAAGCCGTAATGTTACGTCAATCAAAGGAGCAGGCGTCGCTCAGATCTGCAGATGATCAGATTGGAGCTAGGTGCTGGAAATCTGTGGCTCGTGGGAGGGGCATAAAAGCCAGATGGAAAGCAAAGTTATTAAAGGGGTTATCTAGTATCTACAACAGCCCCCCATGGGAATATACTTACCCTGCTCCCCGCACCACCGCTGCTGCTTCTCCCTGTACACGGATGAAAACATCCGGTGTCGGGGGGAGCAGCCAATGGTAGACGGAGACGAGCCTCCCTAGCGTCACCCGCGGTGCTAGGGGGGCTCGTCCCCATCCCTGCCTGCCATTGGTTGCTCCCCCCGGACACCGGATATTTTCATCCGTGTACAGGGAGAAGCAGCAGGTGCGGTGCGGGGACCAGGAGCCGTGCAGGGAACGGGGTAAGGATATTCCCATGGAGGGGCCCAGCACATGGGGGGCTGTTGTAGATACTGAATAAACCCTTTAACCTCAGAGCTCGGCTCATGGGGGATGATGGTGCCTTCAGTTCCCCCATGTACCAGTTATTTCTACTTGTCACAACCGGAGAGGAGTCTGAGATCGGAGGTCCTTGGTTTATCCCTCCGGCAGATCGCACTGTTACGTTGCGTGTCCTGGTGGTTGGGAGGACGACGAACTATAATGACAGCAAGAAAAGCAAAGAGGAGATCGTCTTGTAGAAGTTATCTATTCTGTACTGCAAGTGAAATGTCACATCCCAAACCGAGGACGGCAAACAGCGTCCACACAAGTCATCAGAAGACGCCTGCACGGCACTGAGCGACACGCCAGACCTCTGACTACAGGTGTCCACTGACCTCACTCCACCGCTCTCAAAGGCTATCATGGTGCATGACTGCAATGGAGGCTGGAATGGAGGCCTGTCCTCCTCAGAGATGAGTCCCTTTTATCTCTGGCACAATGATGGTTGGAAATTGGTCTGAAGACCACATTGGCAATGCCATGAAGAGGCCTTCACGAGGGAACGTCACATCGGTCCTACCCCGGGGATTATGCTATGGGGCGCCCTAATGTACGTTAGCCGGATCTTTCAGTCTTCACTTTAGGTACAGTTAAGTGTTTTGGTGATTTGGTCGTGGAACCAGTGGTCCGACCATTTTTCTGAAGTGTCCCATAAGTTGTTTTTCAACAGGACAACGCCAGGCCACATGTTGCTCGTGCTACTGTGAGCAGTCTGCGGGCCAGAACGTGCCACCATGGCCTGCAGTATCTGCTATCGAGCACATCTCGGACGTCTTTAGTCAGCAATTGCAAAGGAAGCTGCCAGCAGCAGATCTTGATGATTTGCGAGCCCAAGTGTATTCAGCGTGCAGAACATTCCTCAGACAACCATCTTGATAACATCCCAAGACATGGAAGTGCATGGATTTCTGCACATGGCGCTCATACGAAGTACTAAATACATAAAAATGTTTTGAATATTTTCAAAAAAAAATCATTTGCATATCATTAATATATCTACCGATCCTGTGATTTCCATAATTCCATCACTTTTCCTTCTCGGTGCTGTAATTTCAATGCTGAGGAAAGTGTATTCACTGCTTCCATTTATCTTTGTAAAAAAAATAACTTCCTCCTCCTCTTCATTATCTATTCTTCCACTTCTTCCTATTCCTCCTTTAATCCTCCTCTGCTTCCTCCTCCTCCTCCTCCTTTATTTATTTTTCCTCCTTTGTTTTCTTCTTCTTTCTTATTTTCCTTTACATCTTCCGTTTTCTCTACTTGCTTTCCTCCTTTCTTCTTTTTCCTCCTTCTGTTCTTCCTTTTTCTTCTTCCTTTAATTTCCCTTCCCCTTTTTCTTTTTCCTCCTCCTCCTTTTTTCCCTTTTCTTCCTCCTCTTCCTCTTTTTCTTGCTCTTCCTTTTATTCAATTTCCTGCTCTTCCTCTCTCTTTTTTTCCTGCTCTTCTTCTTCTCTTTTTTTTCCTGCTCTTCCTCGTATTCCTTTTCCTGCTCTTCCTCGTATTCCTTTTCCTGCTCTTCCTCGTATTCCTTTTCCTGCTCTTCCTCGTATTCCTTTTCCTGCTCTTCCTCGTATTCCTTTTCCTGCTCTTCCTCGTATTCCTTTTCCTGCTCTTCCTCGTATTCCTTTTCCTGCTCTTCCTCGTATTCCTTTTCCTGCTCTTCCTCGTATTCCTTTTCCTGCTCTTCCTCGTATTCCTTTTCCTGCTCTTCCTCGTATTCCTTTTCCTGCTCTTCCTCGTATTCCTCCTTTCCTTATGCTCAGGCAGAAATAAAGAAATTTAACACTGTGAGAAACAAAGAGATAAAAGAGCTGCAGAAGTTGGAGAAGTTGCGGCACCGCGCACCGTCCGACCGTCACATGATTGTATCCTTTGCACTTGTTAGATTATCTTGAGATATGGAAGTTCATGTGATACAATGTATACCGTCCAGACTGAGTGGCTGCAGCCATGTGCATGGAAGCCACCCGTTACAGCTTCTGTGTGGCCCTAAAAGAGTTTGGGCCCCACTCTGGTGGTTGGCCTGAGGGTGCTGAGATCCATCGCAATGTCCCTGCAGCCCTCATTCCCAGGTGAGGGGAAAGTCTCTGTTATACCTCCGGTCATATTGTGTGATTTGTTCCTTAACTCTATCATTCCAGTCACAGGTAAGTGCCTGACGTCATTCAGTTATCACAGAGCAGCAGGTCAGTGACCGTGAGACAGCACAGTCTGCACCGGCGCTGGAAGATTGTCAGCTCTGGTGACCAACCCTGCAACAGACCTTCAACAGACCCCCCCCCCCCCCCCCCCCCGGCCATGGTCTTACCTGCACTCTCCTGTATATAATTATATATTTACAGCTGGTATAACCCGGGTATCTCCTGTATATAATGATATATGTACAGCTGGTATAACCTGGGCATCTCCTGTATATAATGATATATTTACAGCTGGTATAACCCGGGTATCTCCTGTATATAATTATATATGTACAGCTGGTATAACCCGGGTATCTCCTGTATATAATTATATATGTACAGCTGGTATAACCTGGGCATCGCCTGTATAGAATGATGTAGATGTACAGCTGGTATAACCTGGGCATCTCCTGTATATAATTATATATGTACAGCTGGTATAACCTGGGCATCGCCTGTATAGAATGATGTAGATGTACAGCTGGTATAACCTGGGCATCGCCTGTATAGAATGATGTAGATGTACAGCTGGTATAACCTGGGCATCTCCTGTATATAATTATATATGTACAGCTGGTATAACCTGGGCATCGCCTGTATAGAATGATGTAGATGTACAGCTGGTATAACCTGGGCATCGCCTGTATAGAATGATGTAGATGTACAGCTGGTATAACATAGGTTTGTTCCCTTTCGCGCACATAGAGCTCTGTGTATTTCGGGTGATATCTTGGTCCCTGACTCTGTAGCATCGTTGACCTCGCTGTAGCTGGAACATTAGACCAAACGAGTGATAATAGTAAATTATCGTTCGCTCCTAATCTGCAGCTTGTTACATTTCCATTATCGCCCAGTATGCCGACGCTTCGCCCGCAGTACAGGGATCCTCGTCTGATGAGTCCGATTTAATTTCCCAGCTATTATCGGCCACTTTGAAACTCTTAGGATAATAGAAACGGCGTTTAAAGGGACCAGAACATAAATGCATTTACCGTTTATGTGACGATAGAATGATCAGGAGATCCCGAAATCCTTCATCGGTCGGATCGATGCTTCCTTTATTAGCCTAGAGCAGTGATGGCGAACCTTTTACAGACCGAGTGCCCAAACTGCAACCCAAAACACACTTATCGCAAAGTGCCAACACGCACTGTAACCTGAATGCCAGTATAGTGTATCTCCCATGTACTTTATCGTGTAGCTGTAATAGCCTACATTCAGTGCGCTGCCTGCGCTGCTCATAGTGCGCCTGCGCTGATGAAAGGCAGGAATAGTCTAAGGCTTATTGGTACACCATACCAGGGAGCGGGTGCCCACAGAGAGGGCTCTGAGTGCCACCTCTTGCACCCGTGTCATAGGTTCGCCACCACTGGCCTAGAGACTTCAGAATAGAAATAAATAGAAATAAACATGATATTGGCCTCATGCTGGTGACCTCAGCAAGGCGCGAGGTACTGTGGACCTCAGCAAGGCGCGAGGTACTGTGGAGCTCAGCAAGGCGCGAGGTACTGTGGACCTCAGCAAGGCGCGAGGTACTGTGGACCTCAGCAAGGCGCGAGGTACTGTGGACCTCAGCAAGGCGCGAGGTACTGTGGACCTCAGCAAGGCGCGAGGTACTGTGGAGCTCAGCAAGGCGCGAGGTACTGTGGACCTCAGCAAGGCGCGAGGTACTGTGGAGCTCAGCAAGGCGCGAGGTACTGTGGACCTCAGCAAGGCGCGAGGTACTGTGGACCTCAGCAAGGCGCGAGGTACTGTGGACCTCAGCAAGGCGCGAGGTACTGTGGACCTCAGCAAGGCGCGAGGTACTGTGGACCTCAGCAAGGCGCGAGGTACTGTGGACCTCAGCAAGGCGCGAGGTACTGTGGACCTCAGTTATAAAAACGAAACAAAAAATAGTGAAATAGTGTGGGCAGTGTCCATGGCAGCTAATCGGATCCTGGCGGTCACTGTTCTAGGGTCTGATTGGTGGCTCCGAGCAGCGCCCCCTGCAGGCCATACCTGCTTATTACCCATCATTTACAGGTGACTTGTTTCACTTTTGAGCTTCCATCATTTCTGTTCTTGTTGCTTTTCAGTCTTCACATGATGTCGAAAGCAAGGTAAATGGCTCCACGTGTACAGAGTCTGGTATCAGTCACCTAGATTGCCGGTGTCGGAGACTGCCTGACCAGTCCCCTGATGGGGATGATGGTGGTTATCCTCGATACTGACCGGGCGCCCAGCATTACAGGGTCTAAGGACACCTGAGGGCGCTGCAGACATTCAGTCCTACTGGCAGGGTCGCCAGGGCTGTAAAATGGTGATAATCGCCACCAAAATAATCTAGTCAAGAACCGCCAGCCTGAAAAATGATCGCGGCCTGGACGGCGGGCAATCCTGTCTGCTGGGATGAGTTGCTGCACCTGTAATAGGTGACTTATTCCAGACGCTAGATTCTGTCTGTACTGTAGATTTGGGGTCTCCAACCTGAGTTTACCATAGAGCATGCTGAGAGTTGTAGTCTGTTACCAGGTTGGAGGTCACTAGTGTAGACACCTCACCCCTTACATGCCCTATAATTGAGACAAAGGCAACTGTGAAAATGATGTGTATGATAATGTGGTCTGCAGCCGCCGGTGGATGTTTGGAGTTGTTCTTTTACAGTTTTTTACAGGACTTTTTTTTTTTTCTGACACTGTTTGTGGAGCTGGAGAATCAGACCTCAGGACATGTTCTCTACATGCGGAGCTGCAGGTTCAGAGCTCATCACGTGTTTCCTGCTTATGGAGCTGCAGGTTCAGAGCTCAGGGTGTGTTCCCTGCCTGTGGAGCTGCAGGTTTAGAGCTCATTGCACATTCCCTGCTTGTGGAGCTGCAAGTTCAGAGCTCAGGGCAGGTTCCCTGCTTGTGGAGCTGCAGGTTCAGAGCTTAGGGCACGTTCCCTGCTTGTGGAACTGCATGTTAAGAGCTCATCACGTGTTTCCTGCTTATGGAGCTGCCGGTTAAGAACTCAAGGTGTGTTCCCTGCCTGTGGAGTGGCAGGTTTAGAGCTCATTGCACATTCCCTCCTTGTGGAGCTGCAGGTTCAGAGCTCAGGGCACGTTCCCTGCTTGTGGAGCTGCAGGTTCAGAGCTCAGGGCACGTTCCCTGCTTGTGGAGCTGCAGGTTCAGAGCTCAGGGCACGTTCCCTGCTTGTAGAGCTGCAGGTTCAGAGCTCAGGGCACGTTCCCTGCTTGTGGAGCTGCAGGTTCAGAGCTCAGGGCACGTTCCCTGCTTGTAGAGCTGCAGGTTCAGAGCTCAGGGCACGTTCCCTGCTTGTGGAGCTGCAGGTTCAGAGCTCAGGGCATGTTCCCTGCTTGTGGACCTGCAGGTTCAGAGCATGTTCCCTGCTTGTGGAGCTGCAGGTTCAGAGCATGTTCCCTGCTTGTGGAGCTGCAGGTTCAGAGCTCAGGGCATGTTCCCTGCTTGTGGAGCTGCAGGTTCAGAGCTCAGGGCAAGTTCCCTGCTTGTGGAGCTGCAGGTTTAACGCTCATTGCATGTTCCCTGCTTGTGAAGCTGCAGGTTCAGAGCTCAGGGCACGTTCCCTGCTTGTGGAGCTGCAGGTTCAGAGCTCAGGGCACGTTCCCTGCTTGTGGAGCTGCAGGTTCAGAGCTCAGGGCATGTTCCCTGCTTGTGGAGCTGCAGGTTCAGAGCTCATCACGTGTTTCCTGCTTATCAAGCTGCAGGTTCAGAGCTCAGGGCATGGTCCTTGGCTGTGGAGCTGCAGGTTCAGAGTTCACTGAATGTTCCTAATAAAATTTGTTCCCTTTCTTCTGCAAATGCTTCAGTTCAGGGGTCAGCAAATTTTAGAACTACAGCTGCTAATAAACTACAACTCCCAGAATGCACTTACTTTGCTGTTATTATATCTCCCGTAGAAGTTAAAGGAGGATTCTGGGAGATGTAGTTTCAGAACAGCTGGAGTGACGGAGATTGCTGATCCTTGCTTTAGCTTGTGCGCTGCACCCCCTTTTCTCCCACAGATATGAGTGAGATATTGGTATTGCTTGTTTTATTTTGAAGATGTGCATGCTCGGACATACCACTTGTGACACTGCAGGTTCAGAGCTCAGTGGACATTCCCTGTAAAACTCTCACTTTCTCAATGCCCCAACCTGTGTGTCTGTCTCTTCCCCCACTTCTCTCACCCAGCTATGGCCAAGATATCAGTATTGCTGCTTTTAGTTTCATTATTATCTTTCTCACATGTTTCCTGTGGAGCTGCAGGTTCAGAGCTCAGTGGATGTCCTCTGTGGAGCTGCAGGTTCAGAGCTCAGTGGATGTCCTCTGAGGAGCTGCAGGTTCAGAGCTCAGTGGATGTCCTCTGAGGAGCTGCAGGTTCAGAGCTCAGTGGATGTCCTCTGTGGAGCTGCAGGTTCAGAGCTCAGTGGATGTCCTCTGTGGAGCTGCAGGTTCAGAGCTCAGTGGATGTCCTCTGTGGAGCTGCAGGTTCAGAGCTCAGTGGATGTCCTCTGAGGAGCTGCAGGTTCAGAGCTCAGTGGATGTCCTCTGAGGAGCTGCAGGTTCAGAGCTCAGTGGATGTCCTCTGAGGAGCTGCAGGTTCAGAGCTCAGTGGATGTCCTCTGAGGAGCTGCAGGTTCAGAGCTCAGTGGATGTCCTATGTGAAGCTGCAGGTTCAGAGCTCAGTGGATGTCCTCTGTGGAGCTGCAGGTTCAGAGCTCAGTGGATGCCCTCTGTGGAGCTGCAGGTTCAGAGCTTAGTGGATGTCCTCTGTGGAGCTGCAGGTTCAGAGCTCAGTGGATGCCCTCTGTGGAGCTGCAGGTTCAGAGCTCAGTGGATGTCCTCTGTGGAGCTGCAGGTTCAGAGCTCAGTGGATGTCCTCTGTGGAGCTGCAGGTTCAGAGCTCAGTGGATGTCCTCTGAGGAGCTGCAGGTTCAGAGCTCAGTGGATGTCCTCTGAGGAGCTGCAGGTTCAGAGCTCAGTGGATGTCCTCTGAGGAGCTGCAGGTTCAGAGCTCAGTGGATGTCCTATGTGAAGCTGCAGGTTCAGAGCTCAGTGGATGTCCTCTGTGGAGCTGCAGGTTCAGAGCTCAGTGGATGTCCTATGTGAAGCTGCAGGTTCAGAGCTCAGTGGATGTCCTCTGTGGAGCTGCAGGTTCAGAGCTCAGTGGATGTCCTCTGAGGAGCTGCAGGTTCAGAGCTCAGTGGATGTCCTATGTGAAGCTGCAGGTTCAGAGCTCAGTGGATGTCCTCTGTGGAGCTGCAGGTTCAGAGCTCAGTGGATGCCCTCTGTGGAGCTGCAGGTTCAGAGCTCAGTGGATGTCCTCTGTGGAGCTGCAGGTTCAGAGCTCAGTGGATGTCCTCTGTGGAGCTGCAGGTTCAGAGCTTAGTGGATGTCCTCTGTGAAGCTGCAGGTTCAGAGCTCAGTGGATGTCCTCTGTGAAGCTGCAGGTTCAGAGCTTAGTGGATGTCCTCTGTGAAGCTGCAGGTTCAGAGCTCAGTGGATGTCCTCTGTGGAGCTGCAGGTTCAGAGCTCAGTGGATGTCCTCTGTGGAGCTGCAGGTTCAGAGCTCAGTGGATGTCCTCTGAGGAGCTGCAGGTTCAGAGCTCAGTGGATGTCCTCTGAGGAGCTGCAGGTTCAGAGCTCAGTGGATGTCCTCTGAGGAGCTGCAGGTTCAGAGCTCAGTGGATGTCCTCTGAGGAGCTGCAGGTTCAGAGCTCAGTGGATGTCCTCTGAGGAGCTGCAGGTTCAGAGCTCAGTGGATGTCCTCTGTGGAGCTGCAGGTTCAGAGCTCAGTGGATGTCCTCTGAGGAGCTGCAGGTTCAGAGCTCAGTGGATGTCCTATGTGAAGCTGCAGGTTCAGAGCTCAGTGGATGTCCTCTGTGGAGCTGCAGGTTCAGAGCTCAGTGGATGCCCTCTGTGGAGCTGCAGGTTCAGAGCTCAGTGGATGTCCTCTGTGGAGCTGCAGGTTCAGAGCTCAGTGGATGTCCTCTGTGGAGCTGCAGGTTCAGAGCTTAGTGGATGTCCTCTGTGAAGCTGCAGGTTCAGAGCTAAGTGGATGTCCTCTGTGAAGCTGCAGGTTCAGAGCTTAGTGGATGTCCTCTGTGAAGCTGCAGGTTCAGAGCTTAGTGGATGTCCTCTGTGAAGCTGCAGGTTCAGAGCTCAGTGGATGTTCCCTGTGAAGCTGCAGGTTCAGAGCTCAGTGGATGTCCTCTGTAAAGCTGCAGGTTCAAAGGTCAGTGGATGTCCTCTGTGGAGCTGCAGGTTCAAAGGTCAGTGGATGTCCTCTGTGGAGCTGCAGGTTCAAAGGTCAGTGGATGTCCTCTGTGGAGCTGCAGGTTCAAAGGTCAGTGGATGTTCCCTGTGGAGCTGCAGGTTCAAAGGTCAGTGGATGTCCTCTGTGGAGCTGCAGGTTCAAAGGTCAGTGGATGTCCTCTGTGGAGCTGCAGGTTCAAAGGTCAGTGGATGTCCTCTGTGGAGCTGCAGGTTCAAAGGTCAGTGGATGTCCTCTGTGGAGCTGCAGGTTCTGAGCTCAGTGGATGTCCTCTGTGGAGCTGCAGGTTCAGAGCTCAGTGGATGTCCTCTGTGGAGCTGCAGGTTCTGAGCTCAGTGGATGTTCCCTGTGGAGCTGCAGGTTCAGAGCTCAGTGGATGTCCTCTGTGGAGCTGCAGGTTCAGAGCTCAGTGGATGTTCCCTGTGAAGCTGCTTTCTCTTTCTTTCATAGCTGTAGATTGTGTCTCTCCTCTTGCACACTGACATTGCTGTGCAAGCCAGGATTTCTGGAAAAAAAATTACATTCAACATTATCCTTAGTGATGTATAATATGTCGGGTGTACACAGGCTCGGACTGGCCCACAGGGGTACAGGGGAATCCCCCGGTGGGCCCCTGAGCAAGGTGGGCCCCTAGTCTCCCACCCCCTGCACAAGTGGCACATAACACATTATATTTAGTACACTACATACATATATTCAATCTACAGCACCTCAACCAGCTTATATTCATATAAAAAACTTGTTAGATTATTTATTATATTTGAATGTATCCGTACGGTGGGCCCCCCAAAATACATTTTACTGGTGGTCCCTAGGTACCCCAGTCCGACACTGGGTGTACATTAACCTATACGGGCTCTAGAGGAGTTTAGCTGAAAGCGGGGGAATAACACATGACATCAGGACCAGACTGCACACACGGTGGTCGTGCACATAGGGTTCCAAAGGGGCTGGATACACAAAACGGGAGGAGATGTGTTAATAAAGTGTCGTTTCAAAAGGACTTTTTCTTTTTAATGCATTGGAGTAAAGACAAATCAGTTACTTAGGTTCATATAGCCCGTCCCCTCACATTTCAGTGGGACAGCGCCCCCTACTGGAGATGCTATAGAACAATGACTATGCTGTAAACCCTAAAATCCTGACAAATCAGAGTTTATTCCCCTGTAACAAACAAGATCTGTGTAATTGTGTCACACGTCCAAGGCTTCATTAACAGCGCTGCTCCGGGATCAAACTATAATCGGCTAATCGAGAGCTGAGCTCCAGAGATTTATACAACTATGGGGACATTGCATTGTAGTCACATGATTAACCCCTATATAACCGCAATCAGTTACCCAACAGTCCATGTGATAGCAGCAGTCCTGTAGGAAGGACGGGGCTGAAACCCCAATGGACCATGCCGGTATAACCTGGGCATCTCCTGTATATAATTATATATGTACAGCTGGTATAACCTGGGCATCTCCTGTATATAATTATACATGTACAGCTGGTATAACCCGGGCCTCTCCTGTATATAATTCTATATGTACAGCTGGTATAACCTGGGCATCTCCTGTATATAATTCTATATGTACAGCTGGTATAACCCGGGCATCTCCTGTATATAATTCTATATGTACAGCTGGTATAACCCGGGCATCTCCTGTATATAATGATATATGTACAGCTGGTATAACCTGGGCATCTCCTGTATATAATTCTATATGTACAGCTGGTATAACCCGGGCCTCTCCTGTATATAATTCTATATGTACAGCTGGTATAACCCGGGCATCTCCTGTATATAATTCTATATGTACAGCTGGTATAACCCGGGCATCTCCTGTATATAATGATATATGTACAGCTGGTATAACCTGGGCATCTCCTGTATATAATTCTATATGTACAGCTGGTATAACCTGGGCATCTCCTGTATATAATTCTATATGTACAGCTGGTATAACCTGGGCATCTCCTGTATATAATTCTATATGTACAGCTGGTATAACCTGGGCATCTCCTGTATATAATGATATATGTACAGCTGGTATAACCTGGGCATCTCCTGTATATGGCTGTTACCCTTGCTGTGGGGGCCCTGTTTCTCACTCCTCTTCTCTTCATAGGCTGAGTCCAGTGTACAGAAAGCCTCCGTCGATGCCGCACGCACCACCCAGCAGCTCGAGGAGGTCATTGATAACTTCCAGCAGCAGAAAATCAAGGACATTCAGGTGACGACTGACAAAAGGTGGATCTGAGATGCTGCCCGCCTCTACGGAAGCCCAGAGGAGCTTTGAAATGTAGTTTGTGTTTAATGAATAGAATCCTAGAACAACAGTTAGGACTGACACTCAAACGGCAGGGGATGTAGAGCAGTGGGGAGTGTACAATCGAAGTGATCTGTGGGTGGCTGGGAGCCATTAGTGGTCGTCACTGGCATTAAAAAGGGTGAATTTCTGATTTTAGAAAGAAAATATATAAAATTTTTTGTTTCTGTTTTCTGCAGAAAATCTTCTCCGATTTCCTGACGATTGAGATGATTTTTCACGCCCGGGCCCTGGAGGTTTATACCAGCGCCTTCCATGGACTACAGGACTGTGACCTAGAGAAAGATATGGAGGTAACGGATGATCCATGCGTGAGCCACAGGTACCCCCATCTGCTGGAGATGATGGGAGTTCCTTTTTAATAATGGTAGATATTTTTTTTCCAGGATTTTCGGGCAAAAATTCACATAAACACCGGGACTCAGGATGCGCGCCCCGTCCCCGCTACCAACGTCTCCTCCAACACCACCTGGCACATGAGCAGTACGGTAAGATGGCGACCTATCACAGATTAGACTGTCTGCGGGAAAGCTGGGTGACCCCCCCCCCCCCGCCCGCCCGCCGGCCGAGTTATAAAGTTACACAGGTGCAGGGGCAGAACACTGTCACCCAGCCGGCCCCGGGTCCTGAATGACTAATACAGCAACCATCATGGCCGCCCTTACAGGACTAAACCCAGGGCTTCTGGAAAGCTGGGTGGCAGCCGGCCCTGGCCCATTAAAGGGGCTGCCATTAGTATTACAGGTAGAATCAGTTTGCCTGTCCGTAGCCAGGAAAGCTGGGTGACAACTGATATGGCTGCCTCTCTAATGCTCCTCAGGGTTATGATGATGAGTGGCGACTTTTCTGGAGGATTACTCCGAGCTGCAGCCATCGAGGGGGTTAATATAGAAAAAGGAAAAGTGCTGACATTTCCGGCGCCTTGACTTTTCCCCTAAGGACAGCAATAATCCTCTCGGCATGAGCGGCCTCACATGAATCTCCGCTCCGGTAAGTGAGAAGGGTTTCAGGAAATTAAAAAACGTGCCGCCGCGAATTGATTCCTTGTCAGGCGGCTCGCGGTGTGAAGTCGTAAGAGACAAGACAAAGTCGCAGGACGGCGTTGGATTCACTGGTCTGGAACCGGCTCGCCCGCTGCTTGTAATTACTGCTCACACGCTGAGGGCCAGAGATCGGCGGCTGCATGGAAACGAGACGCTCTAATCCCCGGCCGCGCTTCTGGCTTGCTTTTATGATTATACGGCACCGCGGAACATGGCGGCGACCACGGGGCGTCCCGACTGGGGGCGATTTGTTTCTTTTCTATGTCATTAAATGGTCTGTTCAGGGTTCTAAAAACATTGCTGCTTTCTTCCAAAAACAGCTCCACAGCCTTGGCTCCAATGGAGAGCAGCTGCAATACCAGATGCAACCTGCAGGCAGGGGTGGCGCTGGTCCTAGAATTAAGCAGAGATATTTTTCGAATCTTGAACAATCCCTTTTAATACTTAATGGATAGATCCCTTTTTTACTGCTCCGGTGAAATGTTAGAATTTTTGCGGAAAAAAAATAATAGTGTTTTGTCACGGACTGCGAGCGAGCGGCAGCCGACCATCCACGATTGGAAGACTTTTTATAATACATAAATTAGCCCTGAGGTGCAATGAAGGCTGTGCTGTTGCACCCAGAAGAACCCCCTTTCCTCTGTGTCTCGCCCCCACCTCTGTAAAGTACCGGCCGGGCAGAAGTCTTGCAGGATCCCGTTCTGTACATGCGCAGTAAAGAGATGGGCAATCTAGCTTCCCTTTACTGCGCATGTACAGAACACTATCCCGCAGGCTTTCAGGGACTGTCTGGATGGTACATCAGAGAGGTGGGGGCGTGACCCTCTGGGTTCAACAGCACCGCCCTCAGAGCTATTCTTAGGATTGCCGGAACGCATGAAGGACGTGGGACTGGTCTACAAGCCGCCGACCGCTTCACATGGTGGTAGGTGGTGACGGATGCCTGGACTCTGCAGACTGTACAAATGGTGGCACTTCGGGGTCATTTATCAAACTGGTGTAAAGTAGAACCGGCTTAGGTGTCCATAGGAACCAATCAGATTCCACCTTTCATTTTGGGCAGCTCCTTTGGAAAATGAAAGGTGGAATCTGATTGGTTCCTATGGACACCTAATCCGGTTCTACTTTACACCAGTTTGATAAATGACCCCCTTTGTGTCTTATACTCTACTCACAGCCAGAGCTGTTTCAACATCCTGGTGGTTGCTCTTGAAAACAGGCTAGAGCAGGGACAAGCACCAACCGTTGTGAAACTACAACTCTCAGCATGCTCCTTTCACTTCCGTGTGAGATCTGGGACCTGACAAGCAACTGTGCATGTTGGGAGTTGTAGTTTTACAACAGCTGGAGAGCAGGCTGTCGCCGAGTCCTGGAGTTCAGGGTCCACATTCTGTAGATACTTTACGCCGGTGATTGAAATCTGCGCTGCCGGAGGATGCTCCGAATTTCTAAGAGGTGCCTCCTCCGGCAGTCCGTGCTCCAGAATGAAATCCACAGGAGCTCGGAGCTGCCATAGGTTACTGTGTACATTTGCGTCTGAACACTGGCGCAATCTGTGGCGGACCCGCAGGCCCCATCCATTCCTCATCACACTCCCTTCTCAGAAAGTGGCGAGGGCAGCGTAAAAACGCATAAATCTGCCCCTAACTGTGCGGTCTCAGCTCCCACAATGCACCATTCTCTGAAAACCAGCAGCTTTGGATGTGACTAGAGACCTGCTGGAAGTGTAAATCGGTACAGGATAATGAAAGCAATGTATTCATTTACAAAGTTGTCTGTGATATATGGAGTTCAGCTAGAGCCTGCTGACTGCAGCTTTCAGGGCATGCTGGGAGTTGTAGTTGACAATGGCTGGTTCCAGGCCATCTAATTATATAGACCTGTGTCCATTCTACGTTTGCCTTGCAGAGCCTGGCGAGCACCCTGCAGAGACAGCGGCCTGTGGATGATGAGGATGATGAGGATAGTGACGAGGACTCTGAGGAAGACGATGGCTACCGGGAGCCCAGGCGGCAGGATTACTCCAGAGTGCGGAAGTGAGCCGTGGTGGCGCTGCGTGAACACGGCTCCACAACCGCGCACTCTTACCGACCACGGGACTGAGGGCAATCGCCACCATAAGACCTTCTACAATCGGCTGAAAGCCTCAAGCGAATAAAAAAAATTAGTGTCTGAAAATCTCGCGGTGACCTGGGAAATCGAGACGCTCCGGTCACTAGGATGAACGCAGTTGTGACGCTCTGCAACTTTCTGATAGACTGTGTGTCTCACCGCATCTCAGATCTCTGCTTGCTGACAGTGAATGAGGAAATACTTTTTTATATGGAGGCTGAACTCTCTTCTGATTTAATACCTGTCACAGCTGAGGGTTTGTTACAATGTATCCAGTCCAGGCAATCCTGTGCCCTGGACCCCACCCCGATACATTTAAACAGTAACTGTTGGTTTTTCTGAACTGCTCCGCTATTCCCAGTACCTCTACAGACAAAGAACGGCGCAGTGGCGGTCATGTGCGGCCTTTTAGATCCCCGTTTTTGTGATCTGATGGGGTCGCCTCCACCAATCGGACACTTCTCTTCCATCCTGAGGAATGGGGAGAAGTATTGTGTCACAGCAGAGTTTGTTACAATGTATCCAGTTTATACGTATCAGTCTGGAGTCCAGAGCACAGAGGGTTGTCAAGAGTGGATACATTGTAACAAACCCTCAGCTGTCAGAACAATACTTGGTGGTGGTCTGGGTATTGGGTCGCCTACCAATCATAAAAATAGTGGATCCCCGAGGGTGGACTGTGAACTTAAAGGGGCCCCATGTTGTAGGCCGATCCAAATTGACACAAGAAGGGGCCAGCAATAATGTAGTGCAGCACGAAATGGCGCCCCCATCAGAAGCAGAGACCACAGTATACGCAGCTGGACGCAGGAGGGCTCTTGCCGGTGCTGGCCCTCATACACCTAGCATTAATACTGAGAGCATCAGGTCGTGGTGTACTCGGAGGAGGGCTTTGGCGGCCCCCTGAGCATCGCCAGGAAAGTTCCCTGTAGGGTCTATGGCCAGTCCACCCCTGGGTGTCCCGTTCTCCTGGATGGATGGAATGGCGGGTCGTTCACCTACTGGGAATAGCAGAGCTCTCTAGCGCCACCTTGGGGTAACAGGACCTGTAGTCTTGTGACCTGTGATTGAAGCCCAATAATCAGATGCTTGTCCACCTCCTGTGAACTTGGCACAACCCCCCCCCCCCCCGACCCTTGTAGTGCTACCTCCAGTTTAGTGGAGCCGTGGGGGGGGGGGGGGGGGGGTCCATGTGATAAAATATGGTTGTGTAAAATGAAATATGTCTTGGGGTGCAGGCTGCATGCAACTGTACCAAACCCTCAGCTGTGAGAATAGATCAGGATGTTTTTCAGCCTCTGGATGTAAACTAGAATGTTTCCATTTACTGACAGCATGCAGAGATATTGATAATGGTGAGGAATTGAAATTCTTCCCTTGTATTTTACTGATGATTGACCCAAGATCTTTGGCGGCTGCCCGCGTGGGGCTATGCTGCACCATGTAAAAAATGAGGAAGACAAATATAAACCGGCAAAATCAGCACCAAAGATGGGATTAATTTGCATCATTTTGGGAATATTTACTGATCTCATTGCATCAGGTTTTATGCTCCAGTCACAGCCAAAGCTGAATTCGTCATCCTCCAGCTCAATGCTGACAGATCCTGAGGCTCTGTTACTGCGGTGGAAACATTCTGCAGCAGCTTCAGCTGTGACTGGAGTGCAAGACCTAAGATCTGTGCAATTTGCAGTTTTTCTGAACATTATATATAGATTTGCCCGATAACCGTGGAGTAATAGAATATAGTGACTGCGGGCAAGGGTCGTGTGAGAATCTCTCGCTGTCCTGACCATTTCCACTAGGCCGCCTGCGCTGTCAGAAGTGGTGCCAGCGCTGGAGGACTGTAAGGAGAACTGTTTATTTTCGGAGGGATGTGGAAGTTCCTTGTGTATTTTTCTAGTAGCGCTCGCTGTATAGAATTGGGCCTCATGGCCCTGAGAGGCGGGGGAGGGGCGCAGCTCTTGAAGTCTGAAGGCCGAGCATCACTTTACCGCCTGTCATAACACATCGCGGGCGGCGACGGAGCCGCTGCACAGCGTCAGGAGGGGGCAGATCAGCCTTGTGTGAGTTTGTATTTTTTTTGTGACATGTAAATTAAAATCAATCAGAAATGTTTCTTTATTTACATTTTGTGTCTTTAAAATGTAAAAATAATTTATTTGTATCAAATTCCAACAAAATTATCAAAAAATAAAAATAAAATAATCACAAAGTGAGTTTTGTTCTGTACATTCAGGGGGTGACGCAGTAGCCAGGTATACATCCGGCGGTGGCGGCGCCGCTGCTCTCCCCTCATATCAGGAAGTTTTCTTCCACCATCGTTTGCATTGACAGATTCTTTTTTCCAATTTCTGATCGTAAAAACTTCACCAACTGCAAATCGGAGAAAAACAAATGAAGGCGAGGATAACTACGGGGCCGCGCATTTCCGGGGGCCGCTGTACGGCCGGCGCCGAGTGTGAATGAAGTTTAAAAATGGGCAGATCCGGGCACTGGGTAAGTCGCCGCAGTGACGGACGCGTAGGGCGTGTAGCGGGTACTGGGTGTGTTATACAGATGACATCCGCCTGCAGCGGCCGTTTAACCCCTTAACTGCTCGTGTAAGGAGCGTGGGAAAAAATACGTCTCCAAAAAAGCATTTTGTGAATAGGTTTTTATTCCTTTGGGGGTCTGGTGTAGGGTCTCATGAATGGGACCTGGGTAACTTTGGGGTGTGGATGTATTGTGGGATCTGGGGTCTCATTTTAACTAAGGAGAAGTAGTGTGATCCGGATTAACATTGGGGTCTGGAGTTCCCTCGGCCTGCGGCTAGAACCGCTGTGTAGCCCGACCCTGGAAGCCATATTGCGATCTGAGCATTGACGGGAGGCTATAGACGTCCCTGAAGGACCAGGAGTGCGCAGACTTACCATCTGCACCACAAAGGTTATAATCGTCGCCAGCACGAAATTCTGTGTCCCCAGATCTATGACACAAAACAGGAGGGTGTCGAAGAGAAGCAGCACCAGCTCGTTACTGTAGAAGAGAGCGCGGCCGAAGCGAAGCCGCTCGTCTGGAACAGAATGAGGAGAATTGTCAGGAGGCGCCGACCCCCGAAAACCTCCACAGGCGAGATGTGGGCAGGGGGTCTCCGTGTCTCAAGGTGCAGCATGTGTGCAGATGATCGCCCTCACGGGTTGTCACCTAGAGAAGCCATCTTGGTTGTCACCCAGCCGACCACTCACCGTTGTAGAATATGGACTTCTCGATGGGCTGCTGGAACTCGAGGTCCAGGACGCTCTCCAGGAACAGCTTGTCCTTCACCATGTAATCCATGTCCTTATAGACCTGCGGGGCGACCAGAGGGACATCACATGTAGCGGCGTCCGAATTATATCACAATGTAAATGGATCGCGCTGCGCTCGCTGTCCGATCTGTGAGGGGATGTAATCCGAATAAATAATGGTAAGAGAAATACCACGGCACACTCGGGGTTAACAGGCAAGTAACATGTCTTTATTGTGACACATCCTCCAGTGCAGGCATGCTCAACCTGCGGCCCTCCAGCCGTTGTAAAACTACAACTCCCACCATGCCCTGCTGTAGGCTGTCCGGCAATGATGGGAGTTGTAGTTTTGCAACAGCTGGAGGGCCGCAGGTTGAGCATGCCTGCTCCAGTGAATACATAGGTTTAGGAAGAATATCTAGAGGAAAGTAAGAAGAAAGTATGGGCGCACTGCCTAAAGCCTCCCCCGCAGCGCGTCCACGCTGTACCACGGGGTCCTCCTTACTTTCCTCTGTGACCAAGGTCTGAATTGACCGAAACGTCAAGATTTGGAGTCACAAAAATAGATATTCTTCCTAAACCTATGTATTCACTGGAGGATATGTCACAATAAAGACATTTTACTTGCCTGTTAACCCTTAGTGTGCAGTGGCATTTCTCTTACTATTAATTAGATCACAGACAGGGGCATAATATACCCGAATATTTCAGATATCCTCCTTATATCACACAAAGGGGCTTAATATGTCTGCATACGACCTTCTGCCACATACGGGGCTATGTGCCCATATATTCCAGATACGGCCCTCTGTGATCTATGCCCATATAGTTCACATATCCTCCTAACACCCCCGCGAATATGATAGAAGGCGGACGTGAGGAATATTCTGGTATATTACACCCCTGCATGTGATATGTCTGTATACTCCAGACACGGGTGTAATATGTCCGCATACATCCTTATATCACATACAGGGGTGTTATATTCCCATATATTCCAGATACGCCCCTGTGTAGGATAGGAGGACGGCAGGAATATTCGGGTGTATTGTGCTATATGTTCGTATACTCCAGATATCCCCCTTACATCGCATACAGTGTAATATCCCAGAATATTGCTGCCATCCTCAGACAGGGGTGTGATATGTCCAGATACACCCGTCTATGTGATATTAGGAGCAAGGAGAGAATACTTAGATATTGCTTTCTTCTATGTGATATAAGGAGGCGATTTGGAATATGCTAGTATATTCCTATATGACTTAATGCTTCTCACAGCTGAGTGTTTGTTACAATTGTATCCAGCCAGGACTTCAGACTGCTACATTGTAACAAACTATCAGCACAGGACAGGATTTGCCGCCAGCGGTTGAAAGCTCCTCAGCCTAGTATTTCTCACAGCAGAATTGTATCCAAGTTACACGATCCGCCGTCCGCTAAACATCCTGTTCTCCAGACTGATACATTGTAACAAACTGTCAACCTCTGGCTACAAATAAGAATGGTCCCCATCACTGACAGCAAGCAGAGATCTTATAGTTTGATCAGGCTGTTTAACTCGCAGGGGATTTTGTAGACTGGACACAACTAACAAATCCTCTGCTATCAGAATCATTAGGTCAAGTGCAAGATGGTCCCCATTCACCGACAGCAAACAGAGACCTCAAAAACATTGAGAAATTGGAATACAAAAAATTAGAAACTTTGATAACGACTCATTGACCTCGCACCCGTTACACACAATTCTGTAGCCCCTCAAACAGCGAGGACTCACGTGATCCAGGAAGCCGGACAGGAAGCGGTTAATGGTGTGATAGGTTTTTATCCTTTGCTGTAGCATCGGGTTTTTTTCGTTCCCACTTTTTGGGCCCCTGGGAGCCTAGAACACAGACAGAGGATTCAGCTGCATCCACCACATCAGTGCGCATAATCTGGACTCGCCGTCAGCACCTCTACATGAGCACAGGCAGACTGGACGAGCCCTCTAAATACTGCCATTCACATATAGGAGGGCCCCGGCGATGCGGGTGGTCCGTTACCTCTACCAGCGGCTGCATGATCTTCTCGTACTGCTCCCGCACCCGCTCACTCAGCAGCACCTCGAACGTCTGCTGCTCCGCGCCGGCCTCTAAGCCTCTCAGGGGGCACAAATTGTCCTACAAAAATAATGTCCAATCAGCAAAGGGTTAAACTCCGGGCGATATCCACTGTGTAACCCGTAGCAACCAATCGGGCAGACTGATTGGCCCAGGGTGTGGCGACATGCGATCACATGACCCTCCTGGTGGCACTTACCTCCTCCTTGCGCAGGTTGTCCAGCATGGTCTCCATACTGACATCTGCCTGACCGTGCACCGACCGCCCGTGAATATAATACCCGTAACACTTGTGAGTCAGGATGAAGACTGACACCTGGCGGAACATTATCACACATCAGACTGCTGCAATCGGGGTCTGCTGGGAGTTGTGGTGTGGCAGAGCTGGAGACCCCTGCCCTATAGAGGTAACCCTACAAAGAAAGGTTCAGCAACTTTCTAACAGACTTGGTGATTGAACAGTTTGCTACAATGTATCAGTGTAGGAAATTCTTCATGTAAAACACAGCAATAGCACAAGTATCACCTGATGGCTCTTGTCTACACCGATACATTGTAACAAACCATTCCCCTCAATCTGGTAAGTCTTAAAGGGGTTGTCCAGGATTAGAAAAACCTGTCCGCTTTCTTCCAAATACAGCGCGACACCTGCCTACTGGTTGTGTGTGGTATTGCAGCTCTGCCCCATTGACTCCAAAGGATCTGAGCAGGGGCGGACTGGGCCCTAGAAAAAATGTAAAAAGAGGCCCCCGTGTTGTGGGCGGATCCAGATTGACAGAAGGGGGGACAACAAGTAGGCGGGGGCAACAGAAGTAGGCGGGGCAACAGAAGTACCTTAGTGCAGCACAAAATACTGCTCCAGCAGAACCAAATACCACAGTGCAGCATAAAATAGTGCCGCCCTGAGGATGATTATAGCTAAATTCAGGAAGGGGGGGCTGCATATGCCGGCTAGGAGCATAAGTACCTGATGCTCGTAGCATTAATTAAAGCTGAGAGTATCAGAGTGTTACATACCCAGCCAAGGGCCCTGATGAGGGCTCAGGCAGTCCCCTGAGCACCTGCACACCAGGAAATTTCCCTGTAGGGTCTATGGCCGGTCCGCCCCTGGATCTAAGCTGCAAGACCAGACACAACCCATGCACGGGTGTGTGCTGTTTTCTAATCCTAGACAACCCCTTTAATTTCCCCAGTAGCATAACATGGAGTCTACACGGCTTCACTTGTTGCTGTGACAGTGTGTGCTGCCTGCAGCTGCCACTAGAGGGAGCTCACTGAATGCAGCACTGAAGTCAATAGGAGCAGTAAAAATCTAGCTGCAATATCCATGGTATTGGCTCCCTCTAGTGGTGGCTGTACAAATCCACAGTATTGGCTCCCTCTAGTGGGGTCTGTACAAATCCACAGTATTGGCTCCCTCTAGTGGGGGCTGTACAAATCTACGGTATTGGCTCCCTCTAGTAGGGGCTGTACAAATCCACGGTATTGGCTCCCTCTAGTGGGGTCTGTACAAATCCACGGTATTGGCTCCCTCTAGTGGGGGCTGTACAAATCCACGGTATTGGCTCCCTCTAGTGGGGGCTGTACAAATCCACGGTATTGGCTCCCTCTAGTGGGGGCTGTACAAATCCACGGTATTGGCTCCCTCTAGTGGTGGCTGTACAAATCCACAGTATTGGCTCCCTCTAGTGGGGGCTGTACAAATCTACGGTATTGGCTCCCTCTAGTAGGGGCTGTACAAATCCACGGTATTGGCTCCCTCTAGTGGGGTCTGTACAAATCCACGGTATTGGCTCCCTCTAGTGGGGGCTGTACAAATCCACGGTATTGGCTCCCTCTAGTGGGGGCTGTACAAATCCACGGTATTGGCTCCCTCTAGTGGGGGCTGTACAAATCCACGGTATTGGCTCCCTCTAGTGGGGGCTGTACAAATCCACGGTATTGGCTCCCTCTAGTGGGGGCTGTACAAATCCACGGTATTGGCTCCCTCTAGTGGGGGCTGTACAAATCCACGGTATTGGCTCCCTCTAGTGGGGGCTGTACAAATCCACGGTATTGGCTCCCTCTAGGGAAGGTCTGTACAAATCCACGGTATTGGCTCCCTCTAGTGGGGGCTGTACAAATCCATGGTATTGGCTCCCTCTAGTGGGGGCTGTACAAATCCACGGTATTGGCTCCCTCTAGTGGGGGCTGTACAAATCCACGGTATTGGCTCCCTCTAGGGAAGGTCTGTACAAATCCACGGTATTGGCTCCCTCTAGTGGGGGCTGTACAAATCCACGGTATTGGCTCCCTCTACTGGGGGCTGTACAAATCGACGGTATTGGCTCCCTCTAGTGGGGGCTGTACAAATCCACGGTATTGGCTCCCTCTAGTGGGGGCTGTACAAATCCACGGTATTGGCTCCCTCTAGTGGGGGCTGTACAAATCCACGGTATTGGCTCCCTCTAGTGGGGGCTGTACAAATCCACGGTATTGGCTCCCTCTAGGGAAGGTCTGTACAAATCCACGGTATTGGCTCCCTCTAGTGGGGGCTGTACAAATCCACGGTATTGGCTCCCTCTACTGGGGGCTGTACAAATCTACGGTATTGGCTCCCTCTAGTGGGGGCTGTACAAATCCACGGTATTGGCTCCCTCTAGTGGGGGCTGTACAAATCCACGGTATTGGCTCCCTCTAGTGGGGGCTGTACAAATCCACGGTATTGGCTCCCTCTAGTGGGGGCTGTACAAATCTACGGTATTGGCTCCCTCTAGGGAAGGTCTGTACAAATCCACGGTATTGGCTCCCTCTAGTGGGGGCTGTACAAATCCACGGTATTGGCTCCCTCTAGTGGGGGCTGTACAAATCCACGGTATTGGCTCCCTCTAGTGGGGGCTGTACAAATCCACGGTATTGGCTCCCTCTAGGGAAGGTCTGTACAAATCCACGGTATTGGCTCCCTCTAGTGGGGGCTGTACAAATCCACGGTATTGGCTCCCTCTAGTGGGGGCTGTACAAATCCACGGTATTGGCTCCCTCTAGTGGGGGCTGTACAAATCCATGGTATTGGCTCCCTCTAGTGGGGGCTGTACAAATCCACGGTATTGGCTCCCTCTAGTGGGGGCTGTACAAATCCACGGTATTGGCTCCCTCTAGTGGGGGCTGCAGGCGGTCAGAATCATGAATCGGGCAGACTACCCACATCTATTATGTCATTACTCCGCACAGGACTGTGGATGTAAATGCAGATAACTGGATAGGAGATGTACTCCACTTTTATTACATGAGGTGGCGCTCTCTGCGGGGCCCTTGCTATCGGGCCCTATGAGACACAGTGACCAATGAAGGACTCACGTTACTGAGCGAACACAAATCCACAAACTGCTTAATTTTATCTTCAAAGAATCTCTCATAGATGAGGATGAAGAACAGAACCTGAAAGACAAAGAGAGGAAGGTCCAGACCCGGTCCCAGAAACCCCGCGGTGCAGTCCCATCATGCCGTTCTCACCGACCTGCACGATCCCTACGGCCAACCACATGGAGGCCGACAAGCCAAACCTCAGGAAAATACTCATGGGGGCCCGATAGCTCCCGGCCGCGGGGTTCAGCTCCAGGGCCAGGTCCTTGGTGGCGATGTTTTTCAGGCCCACCACCTGACGACGGGAGAACCCGGAAGAAAACAGAATGAATGGGAAGCGGCCATATTAGCATCTCTGACTGTCCTAGTGCCTGAGGCTGCACTCTGATTGGAGGGCACAGGACAGGCTCCTCCCATTCTTAAAGGTTTACCTCCAGGAGCAGCAGCACCGCAAAGAGCTGCAGCAGAGGACTCAGCTTCCGATGAGCCTGGATCTCACTCCACTCGTTGGCCACCAGGATGGTCCTCCAGATGCTGACGTTAGACCTTCCTGGAAAACATGGTGGTGAGAAGGAGTCTGTGCTGTTTAGGGAGCATCCCCCCTACAGGGCTTTGGGGTCCAGTGGGCGGTCCTGATCAGTGACTGGCATGTATTAGGACCGCCCACTGGACTCCACCATAAAAGAACATTCAGAGATATAAACTACGGGTCACAGACAATCATCCCCCACAAAGTATACATCAATCTGCTCAGCTCCTCCAGCGCTGCCTGCGCATGGGGCACCAAGATCAACAGCGCAGATCCCTGCAAATGATTCTACCCATAGGGCACCAGTGAGAACCAGTGAGGGGAACGGACCTTGTGCGTTAGATGAACTTTTGTCTTTTGGCTTCTCCCAGTCGATCAGGAAGATGTTGTATGTGAGCTGCGAGGATAGCAAATGGACGAGCTCCAACGCCTGCAGAGAAACCGGGCGAGAGTCAAACTGGAGGACGGAAGAAGCGCAAATCTCATAAACAACGACATACAGCGCAGCGCACCTTCAGAGAGAACGCCACGGATAAGAAGGTGGTGAAATCAGTCTCCTGCTGCCCCCCGGACGGCGGTAAAGCCACACTGACCACCGACGTCTGACCCTGCAAAACGGAACAGTACACAGGAGGCAGCATTATAGTAGTTATATTCCTGTACATAGGAGCAGTATTATAGTAGTTATATTCTTGTACATAGGAGCAGTATTATTGTAGTTATATTCCTGTACATAGGAGCAGTATTATAGTAGTTATATTCTTGTACATAGGAGCAGTATTATAGCAGTTATATTCTTGTACATAGGAGCAGTATTATAGTAGCTATATTCTTGTACATAGGAGCAGTATTATAGTAGTTATATTCTTGTACATAGGAGGCAGTATTATAGCAGTTATATTCCTGTACACAGGAGGCAGTATTATAGTAGTTATATTCTTGTACATAGGAGGCAGTATTATAGCAGTTATTTCCTTGTACATAGGAGCAGTATTATAGTAGTTATATTCCTGTACATAGGAGCAGTATTATAGTAGTTATATTCTTGTACATAGGAGCAGTATTATAGTAGTTATATTCTTGTACATAGGAGGCAGTATTATAGCAGTTATATTCTTGTACATAGGAGCAGTATTATAGTAGTTATATTCTTGTACATAGGAGGCAGTATTATAGTAGTTATATTCTTGTACATAGGAGCAGTATTATAGTAGTTATATTCTTGTACATAGGAGCAGTATTATAGTAGTTATATCCCTGTACATAGGAGGCAGTATTATAGTAGTTATATCCCTGTACATAGGAGGCAGTATTATAGTAGTTATATTCTTGTACATAGGAGCCGTATTATAGTAGTTATATTCCTGTACATAGGAGCAGTATTATAGTAGTTATATTCCTGTACATAGGAGCAGTATTATAGTAGTTATATTCTTGTACATAGGAGCCGTATTATAGTAGTTATATTCTTGTACATAGGAGCCGTATTATAGTAGTTATATTCTTGTACATAGGAGCAGTATTATAGTAGTTATATCCTTGTACATAGGAACAGTATTATAGTAGTTATATTCTTGTGCATAGGAGCAGTATTATAGTAGTTATATTCTTGTACACAGGAGGCAGCATTATAGCAGTTATATCCTTGTACACAGGAGGCAGTATTATAGTAGTTATATTCTTGTACATAGGAGCAGTATTATAGTAGTTATATCCTTGTGCATAGGAGCAGTATTATAGTAGATATATTCTTGTACACAGGAGGCAGTATTATAGTAGTTATATTCTTGTACATAGGAGCAGTATTATAGTAGTTATATTCTTGTACATAGGAGCAGTATTATAGTAGTTATATCCTTGTGCATAGGAGCAGTATTATAGTAGTTATATTCCTGTACATAGGAGCAGTATTATAGTAGTTATATTCTTGTACATAGGAGCAGTATTATAGCAGTTATATTCTTGTACATAGGAGGCAGTATTATAGCAGTTATATTCTTGTAAATAGGAGCAGTATTATAGCAGTTATATTCTTGTACATAGGAGCAGTATTATAGTAGTTATATTCTTGTACATAGGAGCAGTATTATAGCAGTTATATTCTTGTACATAGGAGCAGTATTATAGTAGTTATATTCCTGTACATAGGAGCAGTATTATAGTAGTTATATTCTTGTACATGGGAGCAGTATTATAGTAGTTATATTCCTGTACATAGGATTGGTATTATAGCAGTTATATTCTTGTAAATAGGAGCAGTATTATAGCAGTTATATTCTTGTACATAGGAGCAGTATTATAGTAGTTATATTCTTGTACATAGGAGCAGTATTATAGCAGTTATATTCTTGTACATAGGAGCAGTATTATAGTAGTTATATTCTTGTACATAGGAGCAGTATTATAGTAGTTATATTCTTGTACATGGGAGCAGTATTATAGTAGTTATATTCCTGTACATAGGATTGGTATTATAGCAGTTATATTCTTGTACATAGGGGCAGTATTATAGCAGTTATATTCTTGTACATAGGGGCAGTATTATAGTAGTTATATTCTTGTACATAGGAGGCAGTATTATAGTAGTTATATTCCTGTACATAGGAGCAGTATTATAGTAGTTATATTCTTAACCAAATTTCTTTTTATTGTGGTAAGAAAACAAGGCTTCATGCCCACACATGACGGCAAAATCATAACATTAAAAGTCACAATAGTTATCCATCATACAAGTCATATGTGAACATTTCCAGCGATTATCATCTGCATCAGAAATAAACATGTAAAGAAAAGAAAAGAAAAGAGAAAAAAGGGGAAAAAAGGGGGAGGGACACAAGGACAGGAAGGTGAAGAGAACCAGGGAAGGGGAGGATTCCTGCTCTATCATGTGAAATTCCTGTGTGATTTCCACGGGGACCATAATTTCAGGAAGCAGTGGCGTGAATTTGTTTCCCAATACGCCAATTCTTCAAAGCGGTAGATTTGATCTACCTTATCCGTCCACATATTGAGATCTGGAGGAGAGTCAGTTTTCCACAAAAAGGGGACCAGCAATCTAGCAGCTGTAATCAGCATTGTAGGGAGGTTATTCTTGGCGGGGGTGAGCGTATCATTCGGGCACCACAGTAAGATAAGTTTGGCGTCCAGGACGACTCTGGTTTTGCAAACACTATTAATCACTGATTCTATCAATTTCCAAAACGGTTGGATCTTATGGCATAGCCACCAGATGTGTGATAATGAGCCAATTTCTATGCCACACCTCCAGCACCTTTCAGAAACCTCAGGGTTAAGTTTGTGCAAGAATTCAGGAGTCTTATACCATCTGCTTAGTAGTTTAAATGAATTCTCCTGAACTCTCACACAACGACTAAAACCATGAGAGTGAGCCAGAACAAAGGCCCTCTCCGGATCCGTCAGGGTCACCGAAAGCTCTCGTTCCCATGAAGTCACATAAGCCAACTCCGGAGGTAAGGAGGAAAGCAATTCCTTGTACATCAGGGACAGTGGTCTAGAGGGAAGCTTAGGAGCTAAGACCTTCTTCTCGAGCCAAGAGGGGGAGCTGTTGCCAACGAGGGGTCCAACGTAGGACTTGATATCCCTTTTAAAATCTGCCAAATGGAAAAATGAAGCTGTCTTAATTTCGGGACGGTCCATTATTAGATCCCATTGTAAACTGCCATCTGGGAGAAGGACATCTCGCAGGGATAAGTCAGCGAGCCTAGACCAAATCCCAGAGGGGTTTAGCACAGAAGGGTGAATATAGCTCTGCAGCAATTTGAGAGGCATATACAGATTGGGGAAGGTAAACTGCTTGGTTTGGACCATTTTAGACCATTCTACTAGCATGCCTTTCCACACCGGGGAGGAGGCGTAGTGGTTGGCTGAGAAGGGCCTAACACCCCATAGAGTAAGCTGATCTTGGTTGGTGAGTAGTACAGATTCGAGACGTGAGCAAAGGGAGCTAGATTTGCGGGTCAAGGCAACTACACATCTACATAACTGAACAGCTGTGTAGTATGACTTTACATCAGGCATCCCAAAGCCTCCAAACCTCCTATCCCTTGTAAGGACAGAGTAGGCTATACGTGGTGACCTGCCATTCCAGAGAAAGCGCGTGAACACTCGGCGGACCTCTGAGAAGTATGAGTTCGGCAACCATATAGGAATGGCTTGCAGCAAGTAAAGGAATTTGGGGAGGATGAAAGTTTTCAGATAATTCTTTCTCCCTATCCATGAAACAAAAGGGAGTTTCAGATTCTGTAACTGGGTGCGAATCCCTTGCAGGAGTGGGGCATAGTTAAGGGATGCTAGATCCTGAATGTTGGCCGAAATATGTGTTCCCAAGAACGTAATGTCTCTGGAGGCCCAGGCAAATGGGGTGGTATGTTTAAGAGTATTGACTACAGATTGGGGACAAGAGATGTTTAGTACCATAGACTTCCCATAATTTATTTTAAAATTGGATACAAACCCAAAATCCTCAAAGGTATTCAACAATTTGGGCAAGGCTTCTGCAGGGTTGGAGGCCATAACCAGTAGGTCATCCGCAAATGCTGCAGTAACATGGGTTTGTGAGCCTACCTGAAGGCCCTTAATAACAGGGTCTGATCTGATTTTACACAGAAGGGTTTCCATCACCAGCACAAAAAGCGCTGGGGAAAGGGGGCACCCCTGTCTTGTCCCGTTGGTGATGCGAAATGGTGGGGATAATGCTCCATTGACTTTGACCCTGGCAGAGGGGGCCGAATATAGGGTGTTAACAGCATTAATAAACTGGTCCGGGAGGCCAAACTTCGCCAGGGTCCGCGACATAAATAGCCAGCTGACCCTGTCGAAGGCCTTCTCTGCATCTGTGCTCACCAGGACCAAAGGTTTAGAGGATCTCTTGGCCCAGTTCACAAGATGTAAAAGCCGCACTGTATTTTCCGACCCCTGTCTGCCACGGACAAAGCCCACTTGTTCCTCATGTATAATGTCAGGGAGAATATCTTGAAGCCTGGAAGCCAGAATCTTCGCCCACCACTTCACATCATTATTAAGCAACGATATTGGCCTATAATTACTGCAGCAAGTTGGATCCTTGTTTTCCTTATGGAGAACAGTAATGTGCGCCATTAAGGAATGAGGAGCAAGAGCACCCCCTGTCAGAAGATAGTTGCACAAATCCCTGAAACGTGGGATTAAAACATCTTGAAAAGATTTGTAATATACAATGGAAAATCCATCAGGGCCAGGACTTTTACCTGACGGAATAGACAGCAGTACCTTGCGGACCTCTGAATCAGAAATGGGCTTAGTCAGGAGAGACGCTTTAGACGAGGGTATGGAGGGAAGGTCCAGAGAGTGCAAAAATTTGTCGGTAGCCTCAGATAAGTCACCAGGTGTAGTCCCATCAGGGGGTGGTAAATTATATAAGGCCTCATAAAAGGCGCTAAATGCCTTGGCAACTTCTGGAGTGGATTTATGTATTTTGCCTTTAGGGTCTTTAATAGAGGAAACAAAGGAGTCAGAAAGCTGCTTCTTGGCAATTGCCGACATCAGTCTGTTTCCTCTATCCCCGTGAGCATAAGCCTTGAAACGGGAACATAGGACTAGCTTTGCAGAGGTAACATTCAGTAAATTCTTTAATTTTGCTCTGGCTTCAGTTAGCTCCGCTAGGGTGCTTATAGCTCGCGACTCCTTATGAGAGGATTCTAGACGAGCTATGGTCGCCAATAAGTCATCTAGGACTTGTGTCCTTTGTTTTTTCACAAAAGCGCCTAAAGCAATAAGTTCCCCCCTCAGGACTACCTTATGGGATTCCCATAGTATGGAAGGGGACGGGGGTGAATCCGGGGTGTCATTAAGCGCAAAAAATTCAGATATAGAGGCTTTGAGTTTACCGGCGTGACTTGGATCTGAGATCAGGGTGTCATTGAGACGCCATAAGCGCTCCTTTCTCTGTGGTCCGGACAGGGAGAGGCTAACAATAACAGGGGCATGATCAGATAATGTTATATTACCTATCCGGGCTCCAGAGACATTACGGATATGCGAACTAGATAGGAAAATATAATCCAATCTGTGGAAAGAAAGTTTAGCATGTGAGTAAAATGTATAATCTCGGCCACTGGGGTTCAGGGCCCGCCATACATCTAATACTTTAAGTTTCCTTAAAGAGATTTTCAGCCTTTTCAAGAGCCTGTAAGATACAGAGGGTCTACCCGCCGAGGTGTCCACCGCCGGCTCCAGGGCGACATTGAAGTCACCCCCCAAAACCAGTAACCCCTCCGAGAAGGAGGACAGTACAGCAAGGGTCTGAACGAGCCATGGAATTTGGCCTTTATTGGGAGCGTACACGTTGGCAAAGGTTACTGGGGACTCACCCAATAAACCTCGTACAAAAATGTACCTGCCCTCGGAGTCTGCTGAGATAGCCGTGTGTTTGAAGGGGAGACCTTTATGCACAGCTATACTAACCCCTCTACTGGCGGAATCATGAGTGCTGTGAAACCACTGGACAAATTTCTTAGGGGGAAGACCAGGAACTTTACCCGTTCTGAAGTGGGTCTCTTGCAAAAAAGCCACAGAGACCTTATCTTTCAGAAGGAGAGATAGTATTTGAGACCTTTTACATGGCTCGTTCAGCCCATGCGCATTTAGTGAAGCGACCACTATAGAGGACATTGCTGCATACATTCAGATGAATAAAGGCCTAATACGACCATGGAAATACGGAAAGGTAGACAGATGACATGAGCAGGAGGGGGGAAGAAGGGTGGAAGAAACAGAAAAGAACAAAAAATTAATAAGAGAACATTAAACATGTCAAGTTGACAAGTGACCATCTCAGACAAAGCCCCTGTCCGAGAAGGGGTTGGTACTTTACTTATCACCAGCCAAGACAGGGTTGGACTGGTTAGGGGGCAAGAAAAGTACCTATGGTCTAAACAAAAGAGACCAAAAACAAAAAATGCGTCCAGCATCCTAATCTATCCGGACATTACCCTGCAATGAGGAACAAAATACGTCGACCTAAAGGAAGCGTCCCGTAACAGCAATAAAGCGGCCCAGACCCACATATATAGCTTAAGAGAGCAATAAGCCCAAACATGAGATAGGCCGAAAAGATTTAACATTAAAACATAGAAAACGTCTAAAATGTAGAAAACGTAGAAAGGACAAGTCCGCCGTGAATAACCCATATACATGGAGGCGAACGACAGTCATCTCCTTTCCTGGGGCGGTAAAAACAATGGCATGAAATGCGTATAAACACCTCTGATCAGGTAGGAGCTCTATCCATCCTGCTGCGGCCCGAACGATCCGATTTGCCCGCGGACGCTGTTTGCCAGGCGGTCACACGAGGTGGTGTGGGAAGGGCGCCATCTTGATCTGCCGGTAACCATGAGGGGATTTCCATCGGAGGAACATCCAGGGATCGCCAGACAGATTCCAGGTCAGCAGGAGAGCGCACGGTAAGTTGCTTACCATTCCTGGAGATCGCCAGCCCAAAAGGGTACAGCCAGCGGAATGGGGTCGAGGTTTTCCTTAGTATGTCCAGGAGAGGCCTGAATAGGCGCCGCTTGGCCAAAGTGGACGGTGCAATGTCCTGGAACATCTGGATCGGGGTATTTTCGTGCTCCAGTACCTCCGCTTCTCTTTGACTTTTAAGGATGGCGGCGGTATCAACATAACTCAATAAGCCACATATCACATCACGTGGCGGTTCTTGCGGTTTAGGCCTGGGGCGCAGCGCCCTATGGATGCGTTCCACCACGATTCCCGCCGCTCTGTCAGGACCAAGCAGTTTGGAGAACAATTCCCGCGCCACTGTCGGTAAGGCCTCCGCTGCAAATGACTCAGGTAGGCCGCGGATGCGGACATTGCGCCGGCGGCTACGGTTTTCTTGATCTTCCAACTTTAGGAAGGCATCGTTTATTAAGGCCTTATGAGACGCCAGTACCTCTGACACTTCACCTTCGTAGGTCATAATGGCTTCCTGAGTAGCTTCTAGCGCTACCACTCTCTGTCCCAAATGCTTCATGTCGTCCTTAATATCAGACAGATCTTGTTTCAGGGGCGAGAGGGCTGATTCAAGGACCCGTCGCAGGGTCCGCTCTGAGAGAGGTGGATCTCTAGGCCTTCTAACCGAGGTATCGGAACCGCTGCCTGCATCTGATAATTCTCCTGCATCGGAGTCATGTGCCACAGACGCCGCCATGTCAGGGCCTTTCTGCGCTGCGAACCTCGGCGTTTTCCTAAGAAACTTCTCCATCTCAGGCTGTCTGGAGCGCTGTGGGGTAGACTCTGAGCTTCCTCTGTTCTTTTCCTTGCCAGGTTTCCCCATAATCAAGCAAATTATAGGCTTATATAGGGCAAATGAGCCGGAATGCTGGAGGAGCTCAAGCCCGTGCGGCCATTCAGCAGCGTGGCTCGGCTCCGCCCCCTATAGTAGTTATATTCTTGTACATAGGAGCAGTATTATAGTAGTTATATTCTTATACATAGGAGCAGTATTATAGTAGATATATTCTTGTATATAGGAGGCAGTATTATAGTAGTTATATTCTTGTACATAGGAGCAGTATTATAGTAGTTATATTCTTGTACATAGGAGCAGTATTATAGTAGTTATATTCTTGTACATAGGAGCAGTATTATAGTAGTTATATTCTTGTACATAGGAGCAGTATTATAGTAGTTATATTCTTGTACATAGGAGCAGTATTATAGTAGTTATATTCCTGTACATAGGAGGCAGTATTATAGTAGTTATATTCCTGTACATAGGAGCAGTATTATAGTAGTTATATTCTTGTACATAGGAGCAGTATTATAGTAGTTATATTCCTGTACATAGGAGCAGTATTATAGTAGTTATATTCTTGTACATAGGAGGCAGTATTATAGTAGATATATTCTTGTACATAGGAGCAGTATTATAGTAGTTATATTCTTGTACATAGGAGCAGTATTATAGTAGTTATATTCTTGTACATAGGAGGCAGTATTATAGTTGAAAGAAGTGGCAATTATGTTTTTTATGTTCACTGTTTTCATGGTTTTACCTTAAAGGCAATCAGCCAGTAGATTGCGATCCCATATGCCACAAGGAAAAACGTGTTTGCCAGTGTGCCACTGAGGAAGGCCAGGAATTTGACAATCACCTGCAGGAATAGGACATACACATTATGATCAGTTCCGTCACGGTCATAGCTTTTCCTAATGTCTATGTGCGCCGCTCCCTCACTGCAGCCTCTTCTGCTCTCGGTTGGCACGTCCACTTGTTTACGGAGAAACCCAACCAATGAATGTCAGGTTTTGGTGCACATGCCAAAATTCCGGAGTGTTTTGAGGAGTATATCTCCTTCAATGTCTTGTATTCTGCAGATTGCTCACCTTGTAATTATTTTAAGGTGGAATTTCCCTTTAAAGCGGTTTTCCGGGAGCGTATTGACGACCTACCCTCAGGACTGGTCATTAATATCCGATTGGTGGGGGGTCAGTCTCCCGACACCTCTGACAATCAGCTGTTTGAAGAGGCCGTGGAGCTGCGGTGTGTGCTGCAGCCTCCTCACAACTTACCAAGCACAGCACCACACACTGTATAGTGGCTGATCTTGGTATTGCAGCCCAGGGTCGTTTACTTGAATGGGACGGAGCTGCGCCTCGGTCACATGACTCATAACCGTGACGTCACTGGGCTGGGAAGTGGCTGCAGCGCTGAGGCCTCTTTAAACAGCCGATTGTTGGGGGTCCTGGGTGTCAGACCCCAATCTATCAGATACTGATGACCTCTCCTGAGGACAGGTCATCAGTATTGTACTTCCGGAAAAGCCCTGTAAATGTGCGGTGAATATTTTTAAGGCCCGAAGAAGCACAATGTTGTCTGACATCTGAAATGGCTGATAACAGAGAGCAATAGACTGTATTGTATGACAGCCCTATATACAGTGCACAGTGATTGTAGAGATGACAGGCAGCAGTTGTAGTATCCCCTTACAATACGAGCGCTGTCTGCAGCCAATAACCTCTACACTTACCATAACGCCAATGTTCTGCTGCCCGGATCTCCGCAGCCAACTGCTGGTCTCCAAAATTGCCAGTAAGGCGGCCAAAGAGCCCAACACCCCAAGGGCAATCTGAGGAAAACAATCGATTTAGCTCAGAATGTTACCTGTTACCTAAACTGGACACTATCTCTGCTTGTTGGCAGTGAATCTGAACCTACTCTGACCTAATACTCCTCAGCTGAGAGTTTGTTACAATGTATCCAGTCTAGAGGCAGGCAGACAGACATTCTGGACTCCAGACTGATACGTTTTATATGGAATGATACATTGTAACAAAGTGCAAATACAATTTCCACAAGGACTGATCATATACAACAGGAAAAAGGATTCTCTGTTCCGTGCAGTATAGGTGGCGTCACTTACGTTTGTGGCCTGTTTATATGTCCCGTCACTCTGCGTGTACGTGACCGCGAATGAAACCTTGAGGGGAATAAAACACAGAAGCTGCATTATGGCGGGAAAGCATAGAGCAACACCTCAAAATCACCACAGAGCGATAGTAGTGCCTCCTAGATAACCAGACTAAAGCCTCTTTCACACTTGTGTTGTCCGGATCCGGCGTGTACTCCACTTGCCGTTATTACACGCCGGATCCGGAAAAACGCAAGTGAACTGAAAGCATTTGAAGACGGATCCGTTCAGTGTTACTATGGCAGCCAGGACGCTATTAAAGTCCTGGTTGCCATAGTAGGAGCGGGGAGCGGGGGAGCAGTATACTTACCATCCGTGCGGCTCCCGGGGCGCTCCAGAGTGACGTCAGAGCGCCCCATGCGCATGGATGACGTGCCATGCGATCACGTGATCCATGCACGTGGGGCGCCCTGACGTCACTCTGGAGCGCCCCGGGAGCCGCACGGACGGTAAGTATACTGCTCCCCCGCTCCCCGCTACACTTTACCATGGCTGCCAGGACTTTAGCGTCCCGGCAGCCATGGTAACCATTCAGAAAAAGCTAAACGTCGGATCCGGTAATGCGCCGAAACGACGTTTAGCTTAAGGCTGGATCCAGATTAATGCTTTTCAATGGGCATTAATTCCGGATCCGGCCTTGCGGCAAGTCTTCAGGATTTTTGGCCGGAGCAAAAAGCGCAGCATGCTGCAGTATTTTCTCCGGCCAAAAAACGTTCCGGTCCGGAACTGAAGACGTCCTGATGCATCCTGAACGGATTTCTCTCCATTCAGAATGCATTAGGATAAAACTGATCAGGATTCTTCCGGCATAGAGCCCCGACGACGGAACTCTATGCCGGAAGACAAGAACGCAAGTGTGAAAGGGGCCTTATACTCCAGCAAACAGAATACGTATGGCGGCACACTGTTACACTGGGTTCACACCTGAGCGTTCTGAAACGAGCGCTCTGTATGCGCGATTGTACGGGCGTTTACAATCGCGCATACAGAGACAGGGGTGCACACATTGTCGCGCGTTCCCGAATATCTATGTGCGGGAACGCGCGACAAACGCCCCAAAAAAAGCTCAAGCACTTGTTTGAGCGTCGGGCGTTTTACAGCGCGATCGTACGCGCTGTAAAACGCCAAGGTGAGAACCATTCCCATAGGGAATCATTGGTTCTTGCCTGTTGTGCGTTTTACAGCGCGTAGGAACGCGCTGTAAAACGCTCAGGTGTGAACCCAGCGTTATACATGCAAACAGTAGAATAGGGATTAGTGTGGATTACAGCGGCACTATAACTACTAAACATGAAAAATAGAAGCTTCCAAAATAATCCCTAGTTCTATTGTCTGCATGTATAACGGGGTGCTGCCGTACGTATTCTGTTTGCTGCCTGCATGTTAGCTTTATGGATGTGCTAGTCTGAATTTTCTTCCTAGACTTATACTCTAGTCACACCCCGAGCTGCAGTCACAATGTTGATGATATCTTCCTGTTTCCTCCTGCTGTTCCAGTGCACTCTGAGCTGTGGTGCATTGTGGAAGATGAACCGTAGAACATACCCCACCAAGCCAAGTGCTCTGTGAACACAGTGTTGCAGCTCTGGAAGTGACTGGAGTATAAGACATGTAACACAGGATCAATACAAGCCAAGGAGTTGTCGCTGACTAAACACAATACATATAAGTAAAAATGGTGGATGGCGGCTCTCTGTCAGCTTACCTGTGCGGCGGCCTGCAGACTCTGTCTCTGGTACTGTACAGTCAGCTGGACGGGGGGCACGCTGCTCGGGGGGCTGAGCGGCAGGAACACACTGCATGGGAGAGGTCATGTGATTAGCGCTGGCGGCGGAGGGAAGCGGCTGGTTATGGGGTGGGATCACCACTTGTGACATCACCTCAGGGTCAGGCTCGTGGCGACGGTGACGTAGGTCGGCACACTGGAAAGATTCAACGTTCTGCCGGAGATGCCGTCAACCAGAAAGAATCGCCTCAGAGCGCGGGAGCCGAGAGTCCCTGGAAGATCGGACACCAGTCAGCTATACTGCAGACGACCACGGGCCGCCATCGGGTGGATGTAACCGGGAGCAACCGCAAAACAAGGCTGAACGTCACTTACCCCCGCTGCCTTGGAGGTTGGCATTCCACACGGGTACCGGCCACAGCATGGTGGCACCGCTGGCGGAGGTGTACAGCAAGAATAGCTCGTAAAATACCGGCTCCGGCACCTTCTGGAAGAGATCGGCCACCTGCAGGGAGCACTGGGGACGAACAGCGGCTGCGTTAGATTACAGCCTGTCTTCTCTATGTAGTCTATTCTCCTCTGGTATCAGCCGTTTCAGGACGCGGCTGCAGCGGCGGCACAGCGGCTGCGTTAGATTACAGTCTGTCTTCTCTATGTAGTCTATTCTCCTCTGTTATCAGCCGTTTCAGGACGCGGCGGCACATCGGCTGCGTTAGATTACAGTCAGTCTTCTCTATGTAGTCTATTCTCCTCTGTTATCAGCCGTTTCAGGACGCGGCTGCAGCGGCGGCACATCGGCTGCGTTAGATTACAGTCAGTCTTCTCTATGTAGTCTATTCTCCTCTGTTATCAGCCGTTTCAGGACGCGGCTGCAGCGGCGGCACATCGGCTGCGTTAGATTACAGTCAGTCTTCTCTATGTAGTCTATTCTCCTCTGTTATCAGCCGTTTCAGGACGCGGCGGCACATCGGCTGCGTTAGATTACAGTCAGTCTTCTCTATGTAGTCTATTCTCCTCTGTTATCAGCCGTTCTAGGACGCGGCTGCAGCGGCGGCACATCAGCTGTGTTAGATTACAGTCTGTCTTCTCTATGTAGTCTATTCTCCTCTGTTATCAGCCGTTTCAGGACGCGGCGGCACATCGGCTGCGTTAGATTACAGTCAGTCTTCTCTATGTAGTCTATTCTCCTCTGTTATCAGCCGTTCTAGGACGCGGCTGCAGCGGCGGCACATCAGCTGTGTTAGATTACAGTCTGTCTTCTCTATGTAGTCTATTCTCCTCTGTTATCAGCCGTTTCAGGACGCGGCGGCACATCGGCTGCGTTAGATTACAGTCAGTCTTCTCTATGTAGTCTATTCTCCTCTGTTATCAGCCGTTTCAGGACGCGGCTGCAGCGGCGGCACATCGGCTGCGTTAGATTACAGTCTGTCTTCTCTATGTAGTCTATTCTCCTCTGGTATCAGCCGTTTCAGGACGCGGCTGCAGCGGCGGCACATCGGCTGCGTTAGATTACAGTCTGTCTTCTCTATGTAGTCTATTCTCCTCTGTTATCAGCCGTTCTAGGACGCGGCTGCAGCGGCGGCACATCGGCTGCGCTAGATTACAGCCAGTCTTCTCTATGTAGTCTATTCTCCTCTGGTATCAGCCGTTCTAGGACGCGGCTGCAGCGGCGGCACATCGGCTGCGCTAGCTTACAGTCAGTCTTCTCTATGTAGTCTATTCTCCTCTGGTATCAGCCGTTTCAGGACGCGGCTGCAGCGGCGGCACATCGGCTGCTGATCTTAGTAAACATTACTGTAACTTTGACGCTAATTTTCTATTGTCATTTATTGCACATTCTAGTCTGTGGGCAGAATCTGATTGGTTGATGTTGGGTGCAGTAGTCCCCCATGTGCTACCTGAAATCTACTGTTGCAGGTGGAGGCGACTTGTGTGCTGCAAGGTCTGACTTACCGACAGGCTGTAAAATGTTCCGAACTTAAAGACGGCATCCAAGGCGATCTGCGTGGACGGACACATCTGCAGGACACCAAACACGAGGGGGAGGGGGGGTCAGTAGGGGCAGTGCCCACCATTATGTGCCCAGGAGGTGCCGTCCTCTGACTTACCTGTAACGTGTCCCCTCTCAGAATTTCCCAACCCAAGAAATGCCCACGGACGTCGTACTTCACCAACCGGAACTGGATCTGTCAGGAAGAGAAACCGAGGTTCACATGATGGGACGGGCGGCGCCTCACTACCTCTGTGCAATGGCGACAAGACCTGCTTGCTGTCTATGAATGACTTACTATTACTTTTAAATCCAGAGCTGAAATTCAGAATATACCCCAATACACAGCTGAGGGTTTGTTACATTGTATACAATGTAGGCCAATGCTGTGAGGCAAACAGCCAGACTTCAGACTGACACATTGTTACAAACATTCTGCATTTATGCGGACAGAGGTCTGTCTAGGCTGGACACATTAGATCCATGCAAGGTAACATTTTGTGGATGTCAACAGGAATGTTTGTATTCACTGACAGCCAGCAGAGATCCAGAAGAACTCAAACACAAGCCGCAGATTTTCTCATGATTCACTAGATAATACTGGACTGTTCCTTTAAGAGCTCACCTGTGCGTTCTTCTGGTAGGACAGGTTGGTTGGCGCCGTGGTGCCCAGCTGAGTCACCGTACTGTAAATCACGGGTGGCAGAGATGGATTGGACGGACTGGAGGGGAGAAGATTGGAGGGGGTGAGATCCGTAGTCAACACTGCTGTGTTCCACGTGTTGCAGGTTGGTGCCCTGACTCACCTGATGCTGCTGTACAGCTCGAAGGCTTTGCTGCTGCTGGAGAAGGCGTTCATGGCGACCATATTGACGAGCACCTGGCAGGCGGTCACGTTGTTGTGGTTCTGAGGGCACGAACATACAGATTACAGGGGGAGACATCAGCGCGGTGGCAGCCATGTTGTAGCCTCCCCGACACTCACCATACAAACCGCGTAGCTGGCGTACAGGTACAGAGACTCCCATAGCGTCCCCGAGGTGAGGTCCTGCGGATACACAGTGCGTTACTGACATCGCACTACATTCCCCATCATTTATACATCATCCTTCATCTCGTCTTAAAGGGCCGCCATACAGTTTTATTTAAATCAAGCTCCCTCGCAGTAAGATGTCTGCTTGTTGTCAAGTGAATGTTTCTATTGTTTATACTCAAGGTTTAAAAATCGGTCCTGACCTGATACTTCTTCCTGCTGACGGTTTGTTACAATGTATCAGTGCAGATAAGCAGTTATATATATATGGTTATATATTCTGGGATGTTAAATTTCATATAGTTGCGGCTCATCAGTAACTGTCGCGGGTGAAGATTACCTGTTTGGCGATGGGAAGACAGAGGCCTCCGCTCTGCAGAGAGATTAACGAGGAGTCAGTACAGAGAAGTCACAGACTGCGGGGCATTTATCACGGGGACACTTACCTCGTGGTTGGTGGCACAGCTGCAGCTACTACTGAAGGTGGGAGGACACAGTTCACACCTGGCAGAAAGAGACAACTTGATACATTGTAACATCATGCGATCCATACATTGCAACAATACACTGTAACAATGGGTGATTAAAGGGGGGGGGGACTCATATATTGGGGACGGCCTACGGTCATGTGCATGGGCCCTAAAGAAAACCAGGGGGGCAGAACAACCTCACTCAGAAAATATATTACCTATCGTAGTATTTGAGAGCCCTAGTCCTGGTGGAGCCACTGGAAAGGTCAGGTAGAGGATACCACGACCTGCAGTAGGGGTCACGTTTCAAATGCCATACAGATAAAACAAAGAAATGCTGGACCTAATTTGCTCCGGATTGGAATTAGGCCATCCACCGGCATCACCTGTGTGAACGTCACCTCAATCGAGGCACTGCAAGAGGTGGTAATTAAAGAACGCACCCACGTCTCTTAACCCTTCATGTTTCATATACACAGATAATATAGACAGGCAGTGTCAGCCAGGGGAAAGTAGTGTGAAACTGCATCTGGAGGAATACACTGGAGATTCTGCACACAGTAAACACAGATCATGCAGACAGGCTATGTGAGTCAGGGGAAAGCAGTGTGAAACTACATCTAGAAGAATACACTGGAGATTCTGCACATAGCATGCAGAGATAGTATATACAGACAGTGTGATCGGGGGGTAGTAGTGTAAAGCTCCATCTAGTAGAATACACTGGAGATTCTGCACACAGCCTGCAGAGAAAGTATAGACAGGCGGTGTGAGTAAGGGGAAAGCAATGTGAAACTGCATCTGGTAAAATACACTGGAGATTCTGCACACAGCATGCAGAGATAGTGTGATCGGGGGGGAAAGTAGTGTAAAGCTGCATCTAGTAGAATACACTGAAGATTCTGCACACAGCCTGCAGAGAAAGTATAGACAGGCGGTGTGAGTAAGGGGAAAGCAATGTGAAACTACATCTAGAAGAATACACTGGAGATTCTGCACATAGCATGCAGAGATAGTATATACAGACAGTGTGATCGGGGGGTAGTAGTGTAAAGCTCCATCTAGTAGAATACACTGGAGATTCTGCACACAGCCTGCAGAGAAAGTATAGACAGGCGGTGTGAGTAGGGGGAAAGCAATGTGAAACTGCATCTGGTAAAATACACTGGAGATTCTGCACACAGCATGCAGAGATAGTGTGATCGGGGGGGAAAGTAGTGTAAAGCTGCATCTAGTAGAATACACTGGAGATTCTGCACACAGCAGGCACGTAATACAGGCAGCATGTTGTGCAGTTACACCACAGCTCATCACTTACTGGTCTCCTGCTGCATTTGGCCTCGTCCCTCCCGTACATAAGACACACGTGTATGTTTTATCTACTAAGTTTTCCTCTAAAAATGAAAAGAAAAAAAAAGTGAGAAATCTGCTGGAGCCATGAAGCTGCCGAGACATCACATACAGTTGCAGCAGCGTGCAGTGCACCTGGGGTGGCGACACACAGCTTTGTACCTGTAGCTTCGTCGCTGTTACAGGAGCACCTGCTGCCGACGCACCGCAGGCAGCTCCTCCGGTCCACGGACACGCGCTCACCCTGCAGAGGGAAGCGGCACACTGGTGATTTATCCCTGTCAGCACTGGAGTCCTCCTCTCAAGTTCCTGCACTGCTTAAGGCCTCATGCACACGACCGTTGTGTGCATCCGTGGCCGTTGTGCCGTTTTCCGTTTCTTTTCGCGGACCCATTGACTTTCAATGGGTCCGTGGAAAAATCGGAAAATGCACCGTTTTGCAGCCGAGGCCGTGATCCGTGTATCCTGTCCGTCAAAAAAATATGACCTGTCCTATTTTTTTGACGGACAACGGTTCACGGACCCATTCAATTCAATGGGTCCGTGAAAGAACACGGATGCACACAAGATTGGCATCCGTGTCCGTGATCCGTGGCCGTAGGTTGCTTTCATACAGACGGATCCGAAGATCCGTCTGCATAAAAGCTTTTTCAGATCTAAGTTTTCACTTCGTGAAAACTCATATCTGACAGTATATTCTAACACAGAGGCGTTCCCATGGTGATGGGGACGCTTCTAGTTAGAATACACTACAAACTGTGTACAAGACTGCCCCCTGCTGCCTGGCAGCACCCGATCTCTTACAGGGGACCGTGATCAGCACAATTAACCCCTTCAGGTGCGGCACCTGAAGGGGTTAATTGTACTATCATATCCCCCTGTAAGAGATCAGGGCTGCCAGGCAGCAGGGGGCAGACCCCCCCCCTCCCCAGTTTGAATATCATTGGTGACCAGTGCGGCCCCCCCCCCCTCCCTCCCTCTATTGTAATAATAGCTTGGTGGCCAGTGTGCGCCCCCCATCGGGCCCCCCCTTCCTCCCTCTATTGTAATAAATCGTTGGTGGCACAGTGTGCGCCCCCCATCGTCGGCCCCCCTCCCTCTATTGTAATAAATCGTTGGTGGCACAGTGTGCACCCCCATCGGCCCCCCCCTCCCTCCCTCTATTGTAATAAATCGTTGGTGGCACAGTGTGCACCCACCATCGCCCCCCCCATCGCCCCCCCCCCTCCCTCTATTGTAATAAATCGTTGGTGGCACAGTGTGCGCCCACCATCGGCCCCCCCTCCCTCTATAGCAGTAACAACATTGGTGGCCAGTGTGCGGCCTCCCATCCCCCTCCCCCCCCCCCCCGATCATTGGTGGCAGCGGAGTTCCGATCGGAGCCCCAGTTTAATCGCTTAATTAAACTGGGACTCCGATCGGAACTCCGCTGCCACCAATGATCGGGGGGAGGGGGATGGGAGGCCGCACACTGCCACCAATGTTGTTACTGCTATAGAGGGAGGGGGGCCGATGGGGGGCGCACACTGTGCCACCAACGATTTAGAACAATAGAGGGAGGGAGGGGGGGGCGATGGGCGGCGCACACTGTGCCACCAACGATTTATTACAATAGAGGGAGGGAGGGGGGGCCCGATGGGGGGCCGCACTGGCCACCAATGATATTCAAACTGGGGAGGGGGGGGGGGTCTGCCCCCTGCTGCCTGGCAGCCCCTGATCTCTTACAGGGGGATATGATAGTACAATTAACCCCTTCAGGTGCGGCACCTGAGGAGTTAATTGTGCTGATCACAGCCCCCTGTAGGAGATCGGGTGCTGCCAGGCAGCAGGGGGCAGTCATGTACACAGTTTGTAGTATATTCTAACCTGAAGCGTCCCCATCACTATGGGAACGCCTCTGTGTTAGAATATACTGTCAGATCTGAGTTTCACGATGTAGCTCATATCCGACAGTATATTCTAACATAGAGGCGTTCCCATGGTGATGGGGACGCTTCAAGTTAAAATATACCATCGGATTGGAGAAAACTCAGATGGTATAAAAGGGACTCCAGACTTTACATTGAAAGTCAATAGGGACGGATCCGTTTGAAATGGCACCATATTGTGTCAACGTCAAACGGATCCGTCCCCATTGACTTGCATTGTAATTCAGGACGGATCCGTTTGGCTCCGCACGGCCAGGCGGACACCAAAACTACTTTTTTTTTCATGTCCGTGGATCCTCCAAAAATCAAGGAAGACCCACGGACGAAAAAACGGTCACGGATCACGTTCAAGACCCCGTTTTTGCGGACCGTGAAAATAAACTGTCGTGTGCATGAGGCCTAATTCTGTATTTTTTTTTTACTTATATCTGTATCTGGGAAAGCTGGGTTACAGTTTACAGGGTTCTATGGATGCAAAATATAACCGCTGTACTGGCGGCCATATTGGTTGCCATCCAGCTTTCCCAGAAGCAGATATCCTGAAGAGACAGCTGAATGGAGGAGGGTGTCAGTGCTGCCCCTCTACCTCTGACCACACAGTGGAAGGTTAACGGGTCACAGGCCGCCATAAAACAGTCCACGTCAGCAGCAGCAGAGAAGGAGAAGCGGCGCAGACCACCCTGAGCGCGGGTACTTACAGGCTGGCACTGACTACAGGTGACTTGTGGAGATCCCAGATCCGAAACAGCGAAACCGGTCGGACAGGCGCAACCGAGACCTAGAACCGGAAGAGATGTTCAGAACCAGGACATCAGACACAGCGAGGAATATACGGCTACAAAACAGACAACCCACAGCGGGTGTCGGCTGGGAAATACGGTCCCAGCGGGTGTCGGCTGGGAAATACGGTCCCAGCGGGTGTCGGCTGGGAAATACGGTCCCAGCGGGTGTCGGCTGGGAAATACGGTCCCAGCGGGTGTCGGCTGGGAAATACGGTCCCAGCGGGTGTCGGCTGGGAAATACGGTCCCAGCGGGTGTCGGCTGGGAAATACGGTCCCAGCGGTGGTCACTGGCTTGTCCAGCCCCCTATAGAGGGGATGTACCACGTTTGGAAGTTTTATAGGTCTGCACAGGTTTTCAGCCTCTGGATGTAAACTAAAAAATACCCTTTTACTTCCTGCAAGCAGAGATCTTGAAAATAAGGATTTGAAACTAATTATTTTAAAAAGTTACAGAACGTTTCATTAGACGCTGATGAAGCCCGATTTAAAGGGGCTGCGCCAACTTTTGAAGCTATCCCCTGTCCACAGGATATAGGATAACTAACGGATCGCTGGGACGCCACCGATCCCGAGGACCGACCCGAGGAAGCAGCAGGCCGTGCCCTACATTCATTCTCTAAGGGAGTGCCGGAGATAGCCGAGCGATGCGAGCTGTACAGAGCACGCTGGGACTTGTAGTCTTGATATACACTGCTGTGAGCTGTACAGACCACGCTGGGACTTGCAGTCCTGCTATACACTCCTTTGAGCTGTACAGAGCATGCTGGGACTTGTAGTCCTGCTATACATCACTGTGAGCTGTACAGAGCACGCTGGGACTTGTAGTCCTGCTATATATTACTGTGAGCTGTACAGAGCATGCTGGGACTTGTAGTCTTGATATACACTGCTGTGAGCTGTACAGAGCACGCTGGGACTTGTAGTCTTGATATACACTGCTGTGAGCTGTACAGAGCACGCTGGGACTTGTAGTCCTGCTATATATTACTGTGAGCTGTACAGAGGACGCTGGGACTTGTAGTCCTGCTATACATCACTGTGAGCTGTACAGAGCACGCTGGGACTTGTAGTCCTGCTATATATTACTGTGAGCTGTACAGAGCACGCTGGGACTTGTAGTCCTGCTATACATCACTGTGAGCTGTACAGAGCACGCTGGGACTTGTAGTCCTGCTATACATCACTGTGAGCTGTACAGAGCACGCTGGGACTTGTAGTCCTGCTATATATTACTGTGAGCTGTACAGAGCATGCTGGGACTTGTAGTCTTGATATACACTGCTGTGAGCTGTACAGAGCACGCTGGGACTTGTAGTCTTGATATACACTGCTGTGAGCTGTACAGAGCACGCTGGGACTTGTAGTCCTGCTATATATTACTGTGAGCTGTACAGAGGACGCTGGGACTTGTAGTCCTGCTATACATCACTGTGAGCTGTACAGAGCACGCTGGGACTTGTAGTCTTAATATACACTGCTGTGAGCTGTACAGAGCATGCTGGGACTTGTAGTCCTGCTATATATTACTGTGAGCTGTACAGAGCACGCTGGGACTTGTAGTCCTGCTATATATTACTGTGAGCTGTACAGAGCACGCTGGGACTTGTAGTCCTGCTATATATTACTGTGAGCTGTACAGAGCACGCTGGGACTTGTAGTCCTGCTATACATCACTGTGAGCTGTACAGAGCACGCTGGGACTTGTAGTCTTGATATACACTGCTGTGAGCTGTACAGAGCATGCTGGGACTTGTAGTCCTGCTATATATTACTGTGAGCTGTACAGAGCACGCTGGGACTTGTAGTCCTGCTATATATTACTGTGAGCTGTACAGAGCACGCTGGGACTTGTAGTCCTGCTATATATTACTGTGAGCTGTACAGAGGACACTGGGACTTGTAGTCCTGCTATACATCACTGTGAGCTGTACAGAGCACGCTGGGACTTGTAGTCCTGCTATACATCACTGTGAGCTGTACAGAGCATGCTGGGACTTGTAGTCCTGCTATACATCACTGTGAGCTGTACAGAGCACGCTGGGACTTGTAGTCCTGCTATACATCACTGTGAGCTGTACAGAGCACGCTGGGACTTGTAGTCCTGCTACACACAGCCACGAGCTGTACAGAACACGCTGGGACCTGTAGTAGGTCTAACCTGCTGAGGGTTGTAGTGCTGCAGTTGCTGCTGTCTATAACCTCAGCCATGGTTATTCTGATATTTGTAGTTCCACAACTCACTATGTGCAGCTCATGTGATCATAAACTTTGTTTACTGCAACCTGTGGCTCTCCAGTGGAGGCCATACTACAACCCCCAGCGTGCAGATGAGAGTAGTAGTAGTGTCAGTGTCTCACCATCTGGAGCCCTCAGTCCGGAGTTGCAGCTGTCGCAGGAGAACCGCACCGCGCTGTAGTACTGGCCGCCGCCGCCGCTGCAGTTCCCCGGCAGGATGAAGGGGATGGAGGTGGACTGGGGCAGACAGAACCGAGCCAAGCCCAGGAGCAGGAGGAGGGAGCGGGGAGAAGCCGGGGCTGAGGGCTGCATGGCGCTCCGTACTGCTGCTGCCGTCTCCATAGCAACCTGGAGACACAGCAACAAGCTCCGCACCTATTGGTCACCTGACAGCCTAACTGTAACAACACCAGCCACGTGAGTCACGTGACCGCACTGGCATAGAAACACCACCAGGACGGAGCTGTACTGTGTGACGTCAAAGGAAGAGGCGGGGCCTCAGATTACCTGGGAAAGATCAGCGCCTGTTCACATGTGCGGTTTGTGGCGCGTCAAGCGGATAGGAAAAAACCTACAGAAACTATGGATAAGATATTAACAGTGCAGGACCGAATAACTGCTACATCACTGCAAAATAATCTAAACATATAGAAACGTATAGAACCAAATACTTATTTTCCCATTGCAGTGAATCGGATACAGATGGAAACATAAGGCCGGGTTCACATCACGGTTTTCCCATCCGTTTAACGTATACAAAGAACATGTACATTAACGGATGCCTCAGACAGCGACCAGCGAGTAAAAAACGTGAAGTGACAATACACGTCCATCCGCTAAACGTATACGTTTTTTTCAGATTTGAAATCTTTAATTCTTTATTTTTTTGGTAAAAAAAGCTTTCACAAAAACATATTGAAACGTAAAGCTTAAAAAACGGATAGATAACCACAAAACTGCCAGCACGGGGTATACAGTATGTGAGGCATAGTATATGAGGTGGGGTATACAGTATGTGAGGCACAGTATGTGAGGCGGGGTATACAGTATGTGAGGCACAGTATATGAGGCGGGGTATACAGTATGTGAGGCGGGGTATACAGTATATGAGGCACAGTATATGAGGCGGGGTATACAGTATGTGAGGCACAGTATATGAGGCGGGGTATACAGTATGTGAGGCAGGGTATACAGTATGTGAGGCACAGTATATGAGGCGGGGTATACAGTATGTGAGGCAGGGTATACAGTATGTGAGGCACAGTATATGAGGCGGGGTATACAGTATGTGAGGCACAGTATATGAGGCGGGGTATACAGTATGTGAGGCAGGGTATACAGTATGTGAGGCACAGTATATGAGGCGGGGTATACAGTATGTGAGGCAGGGTATACAGTATATGAGGCACAGTATATGAGGCGGGGTATACAGTATGTGAGGCACAGTATATGAGGCGGGGTATACAGTATGTGAGGCAGGGTATACAGTATGTGAGGCACAGTATATGAGGCGGGGTATACAGTATGTGAGGCGGGGTATACAGTATGTGAGGCACAGTATATGAGGTGGGGTATACAGTATGTGAGGCACAGTATGTGAGGCGGGGTATACAGTATGTGAGGCACAGTATATGAGGCGGGGTATACAGTATGTGAGGCACAGTATATGAGGCGGGGTATACAGTATGTGAGGCACAGTATATGAGGCGGGGTATACAGTATGTGAGGCGGGGTATACAGTATATGAGGCACAGTATATGAGGCGGGGTATACAGTATGTGAGGCACAGTATATGAGGCGGGGTATACAGTATGTGAGGCAGGGTATACAGTATGTGAGGCACAGTATATGAGGCGGGGTATACAGTATGTGAGGCAGGGTATACAGTATGTGAGGCACAGTATATGAGGCGGGGTATACAGTATGTGAGGCACAGTATATGAGGCGGGGTATACAGTATGTGAGGCAGGGTATACAGTATATGAGGCACAGTATATGAGGCGGGGTATACAGTATATGAGGCACAGTATATGAGGCGGGTATACAGTATGTGAGGCAGGGTATACAGTATGTGAGGCACAGTATATGAGGCGGGGTATACAGTATGTGAGGCGGGGTATACAGTATGTGAGGCACAGTATATGAGGCGGGGTATACAGTATGTGAGGCACAGTATATGAGGCGGGGTATACAGTATGTGAGGCACAGGATATGAGGCGGGGTATACAGTATGTGAGGCACAGTATATGAGGCGGGGTATACAGTATGTGAGGCACGGTATACAGTATATGAGGCGGGGTATACAGTGTATGAGGCACAGTATATGAGGCGGGGTATACAGTGTATGAGGCACAGTATATGAGGCAGGGTGCACAGTATATGAGGCGGGGTATACAGTATGTGAGGCGGGGTATACAGTATGTGAGGCGGGGTATACAGTATGTGAGGCGGGGTATACAGTATTGAGGCCGGGGTATCAGTATGTGAGGCGGGGTATACAGTATGTGAGGCGGGGTATACAGTATGTGAGGCGGGGTATACAGTATGTGAGGCACAGTATATGAGACGGGGTAAACAGTATGTGAGGCACAGTATGTGAGGCGGGGTATACAGTATGTGAGGCAGGGTATACAGTATGTGAGGCACAGTATATGAGGCGGGGTATACAGTATATGATGCGGTGTATACAGTATGTGAGGCGCAGTATATGAGACGGGGTATATAGTATGTGAGGCGGGGTATACAGTATGTGAGGCGGGGTATATGAGACGGGGTATACAGTATGTGAGGCACAGTATATGAGGCGGGGTATACAGTATATGAGGCGGGGTATACAGTATATGAGGCGGGGTATACAGTATGTGAGGCAGGGTATACAGGATTGAGGCACAGTAATGAGGCGGGTATACAGTAATGGAGGCACAGTATATGAGGCGGGGTATACAGTATGTGAGGCGGGGTATACAGTATGTGAGGCGGGGTATACAGTATGTGAGGCGGGTATACCGTATGTGAGGCGGGGTATACCGTATGTGAGGCGGGGTATACAGTACGTGAGGCGGGGTATACAGTATGTGAGGCACAGTATATGAGACGGGGTATACAGTATGTGAGGCACAGTATATGAGGCGGGGTATACAGTATATGAGGCACAGTATATGAGGCGGGGTATACCAGTATATGCGGGCGGGGTATACAGGATGTGAGGCAGGGTATACAGTTGTGAGGCGGGGTATACAGTATGTGAGTAGGCGGTGGGGTATACAGTATGTGAGGCGGGGTA